>NC_135239.1:45493397-45790897 GCF_051348905.1 Ranitomeya variabilis | reverse complement strand
CCCGCTCTACTCGGCTCCTTTAAGGACTCACTCTCTAACCCCTACGGGTTCACTCTCTGTCCTTAGTAACAAAGTAACTTTTCAATGGGGACGCGGGGTTTACCTTCTATCCTCACCTTCATTATTACTTCTTTTACTTTCAACTATGCAGGCTTCTACATCTACCCCTACGGGCTCTCTGCATCTTTCCTTTCTACAAAACATTATTCAGATTTCACATTTCAACAACTTCAACACATATAACTTGGCATGTAAAACAGTTACATTTTCTTTTTCAAGGCATCATTATCACATTACTGTTCGGTAACAGTATCTCTTTCAAATTTACTTCGTCACATCCCCTTTAAGAGGGGACCAAGTCTTTCTGAGGTAGCTCGTCTTCTCAGCCTACCAGTCTTATGCAAAGTTCCAGCCGGGATCTTCACAAAGTGTCTTTAACTAGGACTAGTAGGAAAGGTTTCTTCGCAAAGTGTCTTTAACTAAAACCAGTAGAGAAGGAATCTTCGCAAAGTGTCTTTTGGCTAAAACCAGTAGGGAGCACCTTTAAGAAGGTGCAACTTTTTACAAGGGAGAGTTTGAATCATGCGCAGTTCATGATTTCTGCAGTTTTTTAAACTTGTGCAAAACTTTGAGAACAACAATAGTGGCCCCGGGTCAACAAAGGGGTCACCTTTAACCCTAGACGGGTTTAGTAGCAAACAGGAACAGTTAAAGGAATGAACAGTTAACTATTTACATTTTCATGGTATCGAGGTTTATTCTTCTTCTGGTGGCTTGGGTTCCTGGAACCCAGCCGCCGTGATGCCAGTGTCCGCGGTCCGGACATGCAGATGGACTCGACTGGCCAACTCTGGGGCTGCTACTAGGCGTACTGTTGCAATGGTGACAAGATCGGGTACTCCCGGGACCAGGTCTGGGGTAGCAAGTGCTGCGGCTCCAGACATACACCGCCGAACATTCCGTGCATACCACCCGAGGGGGTTCAAGTGGCGGCTGTAGGTCACTGGATCCCCCTTTTGTAACGGTTCTCCGCTTCGGCCACAACAGGGAGCCCTCACATTACAATGTGCAACAAAAACATCAGTATCCAGTCCCGGCTCGTGTATGAGGCCCCACCCCCTTTTTACATGGTAGGCCAACACAGTGCCCCGCCTTACCGCGTCTCTGTCATCCCATGCCGGGGGGGGTTGTTGTACTTTCGATGGGCCCATCGACTCAGCTCCTTTCCGTCCTTTCCACTGCAGAATCAAGCACTGTCTATATTGTTCCCATGTAAGCACCGCAAGAGTGGACCCGTTCTCCCGGGATCCATCCGCTCTAAACCAGGGGGTGTCCCACCGAAGAACTACTCCATCTAAGCTCACATCCACGGGTTCCCCCACTCCAGTCGACAGCGGCGGCACCATCCTCCCTAGGTCATCGGGGGATAGCACCATTAGCCCTGCCGAGATAAGTCGCTCCCTACTGAGATGGAGGTGGGTCATGGAAGCGGGCTCGTGGAGGGGAGCAGGGACGTCGGCCATACCTGCGCCTAATGTGGTTCCATTGGTGTCGCTCCGGTCCGTTAACGAGGACGCTGGAGTCTGCTGCAGCCCGGACCGGGGCTCCCCCAATGGGATGCTCGGATTCGGCTCCGCTGGCTGTGGTTCCTCCTCCTCTAACTCCGAGGTCGGGATTGGTGGACGTAGCTTCGCTGTCAGGTCCGCAGGCTTCCGGTCCGTCTCCGGTGAAGAAGGACAGGCCGGAACCACTTCTTCCTCGCTCAGGCACTCGCCGTTCATCATCGCTGCCTGATAGTCGCTGGCAGTGCATGCACCTAACTCCGCCATTTCTCCGAGGTCGGGCTTCTCCGTCGCCAGCTTCCCGCCGTTGCATCTCAGGGGGTTGTCTTCTGTTTTGGGGCAGGTCATCTCTTTGCAGCCAGAAGTGCAGGGGGCGGTAGCCATTTCTCGCGCCACACTGGGAGTCTCCGCCCATAACACACCCTCCTTCTCCTGGGGTGTAGCAATGGCGGCGCCTTTTGGCGGGAACTTTTGGCGGCTAATGGCGCAGCACAATCTTGCAATAAAGCACAGTAAATCACAGTCTCTAGGCACACATGACCTGATTCTTCAGGCTTAAGTAGATCCTGTTCGTGACGCCAAGTTGGAGCGCCCCCACACCGCCGCAGGGCCGAGGGGTACCTGGAGCCGGGCCTCTAGGTCTCAGTCCTGGGGTTGTCACGGTGGCTAGACCCGGTCCGTGGCCCTGTCTGTCAGTGGGGGACGTCCGGTGCAATAAGTGGTGTAGTAACGGTGTAGCGGTGCAGTTGTGGGGTGCAGGTCGCGGTAAATAACGAGGACACCAGGTTGCAGTCTCTTTACCTCTTTACTGAAGCTCTCTGGGTCCTCAGTCCAGAATACGGTTCACCAGGCTGCGCAAGTCCGGCCGGTCCAATGGCACTTCCAGAGCTCTCCTTGCAGGTGGAAATCGGTGCCTTCCTTCTAGCGCTATGTGTTGCAGTCCTTCCCTGCTGTGCTTACGGAAAGTACCCCACAACTGTTGTGTCTGTTTCTCGTGTTCCCTCACAACAACTTAATTCGCAAAGATCTTCCTCGTCCCTCCAGATACTATGGTAGGAACGCACCCGTATGACGGGGAGGCTCGGAGATCTTCCGGGACTCTATCTGCGCCCCTCTCCTGTTGGTACCCCCCTTTGCCTTCCTGGGTGATGCGTGAGACAGTCCGCCTAAAGCTAACTGTCCTGCCGTAGGTCTGAGGTATGGCTTGAAACTCTTTACCTCCTCGGCGTTCCGGCCACCGGTAGTGCGCCTCAGTAAGGTGCTGCCTCTTTCAGCACAACCCTCACTGGTATCTCCTTTCGCTTGACTTCGTTTCTCACTCAGCACAATCTATCTCGCTTCTAGTCCTTTCTTGAGTCCCGCCGCTTCCAGGAGCCTGCGCGGACCCGTTACGTTCTTTCAATGCCAAGCCTCTGCCAGGATCCCACCCCTGGCAGAGACCCTACAGTCTCTCCCTTCACAACACCCCCTGCCACAGGGTGTTGCTCCGTTCAATCCCGTCAGCGTTCTCTCTAACTTCCTGCCTGACCCCCAGTTTACCCACTATGGTGGGGAGTGGCCTAATGAATAGCACCCTTAGCTCCCCCCGGAGGCCCAGCTGTGAAATGAATTGGTGACTGTGATACCTGCTCAGAGAACTCCTTCAGTGCCATCGAACGCACCATGGCCCCCCTTAGTGGCTGAGCCATGATACTGCAACGACCAGGACTCTGGGGCGCTGCACATACACATACACACACATATATATACACATACATACACACATACATGCACACACACATACATAGACACACACACACACATATATATATATACACATACATACATAGACACACACACTCACTCACACATTATATAGGTGAAACTGCGACTGCGGTACGTACATTATATAGGTGATACCACTGTGTGTAATATACTGCGACCGCTATGTATAGCCCATATAGGCCAGGCGCTCTGTGTGTGTATGTATGTGTGTGTATATATATATATATATATATATATATATATATATATATATATATATATATATATACACACACACATATACACACACACACATATACACACACACACACATATACACTGCGGCTGACCTATATGGGCTATACACAGCGGTCGCAGTATATTACACACAGTGGTATCACCTATATAATGTATGTACCGCAGTTTCACCTATATAATGTATATAGACTGCTGTACATACATTATATAGGTGATACTGCTACTGCGGTATATAATCGCAGTATCACTTATATATTGCATATACAACAGTCAATATACATTAGACAGGTCAAACTGCAAATGCTGCATATACATAAAAAAGTTTTCATCTTGGGTCTCATCTGAGATAGGGGAGGATGAGGAGGGTCCACTGTCCAGCCAGCATCGGAGGTGCGGAGGATGTGGAGCAGATGCAGGCCGGGGATTGGTGAGGAGAGCACTGTTCTCTGACACTGGTTCTGGCCAGGGTCAGACACAGTAAGGCTCAGGCATCTCTGCGCGCGGTGGCGGCCTTTTCAAACCTTTGCACAGGCCCTGGTGCGTGCGCTCTCCTGTTTTCCCTCACTGACAAAGGTGGCAGCCATGTACGCAAGCAAGAACGAGGGCTGTGCTCATGTGGGCCGCCACGGCCTTGGACAGCGCGTTCACCAAGAGAGCACGCACCAGGGCCTGTGCAGAGGATTTAGAGGGCCGGCGGCCCATTTTGTAGCTCAGCGTGCTTAGGGGCCCCTTAGCACTCTGGGCCCCGCTGCAACCTCTGTAGTTACGCCCGATAGGGGTATACTATAGGCACAGGTACACAATGTTATATACACTGGATGGATCAATCCTGCACCTGGCCCAGGACATACATGCACTGCATATATACAGGGCCATGTGTGTAGCATGTCCAGTCACCAGGTTCAGGCGTGATCACTCCAGTGCTGGGTTCTGTAGACAGTCTCTGCTCACTCTCAGTATAGGGAGATTTATTGCAGGAGACTGAACTTTCCTGCAGTCTGGTAACTCTGGAGCCGATGACCTGGCACTGACAGGGTGAAAGTTCAGTCTCCTGCAATAAATCTGTGAGCATCAGCAGAGCGGCCACTGATACTATAGGGACCGGCCCTGGACTAATCGGGAGGTGAGCAGCAGCGTCCATCCCCTCACCGCACACAGAGCTGAAGGTACTCACTGATGTCTGAGCCGGCCACATGCAGATCTCCAGCAGTTACATGCAGCAGTGTTCCCTCTTCCTCAGCAGCCGGCCGCACACAGGGGGCAGGGGGCGTGTCTGCTCCACTGTGAGGCCGCTGCCAGGACATAGAGAACACAGCGCCGGCCACCAGCAGCCCGAATCAGCTGCTTGGTGACCAGCCCGGGGGGCACATGCCCCTTTGCAACCCGGCCCAGTCCGCGCCTGATGTTTGGGATCACTGCCTGGCTGAAATGTCCACCCTTGTTTCATCTTCATCATCCTGATAGATGGCAGCAGATGTTTTTCAATAATTTCTCAGTACATTTGTCAAATTATCCTTCCTTCAATTATATGAAGTTTGCCAGTGCAGTATGCTGAAAAACAGCTGAATACTATGAAGTTGTCACCTTCAAACTTCAGTGTTGTTATTTTGTTTTTGGGGTGGTGCAGTGCCTTTTGGCCTCCAAAC
This sequence comes from Ranitomeya variabilis, assembly GCF_051348905.1. NCBI lineage: Eukaryota > Metazoa > Chordata > Amphibia > Anura > Dendrobatidae > Ranitomeya > Ranitomeya variabilis. The sequence continues at coordinate 45,785,688 of NC_135239.1, read as the reverse complement.
ATGGTGTGTATTACGGCATTCAAAGAGTTCAATGTTGGTCTCATCTGACCAGGCTGTGTTTTCCCAGTATTTCACAGGATTGTCTAAATGTTGTTGAGCAAAGTTTATACGCGCTTGAGCATGCTTTTTGTTCAGCAATGGAGTCTTGCATGGTGAGCACACATACGAACATTGAGGTTGAGTGCATAGCTGATAGTTTTCTTTGAAATAATTGATTATAGGGCTTTCTGTAGCTCTGCACTGGTGGTCTTTGGCTCTTGGACAACTCTTCTGATAACTCTTCACTTTGTCTGAAATTTTGTGGGGAGCACCTGGTCATGGTCGGTTTGTGGTGAAATGATGTTCTTTCCACTACTGGATTATTGCCCTAACAGTGCTCACTGGAACCTCCAGTAGTTTAGAAATTGTTATTTCAATGCCATCGGTATGTTTTGCAACAATAAGGTTTCAAACGTCTTGAGACAGCGCACTGGTTTTAGTCATCATGAGATCTTACTTGTGTGGCACCTTGGTAATGAGACACCATTTTATAGTCCATCAGTTGAACCAGCTGATATTATTTTTCACCAACAGGCAGGATTTCTTTCCAACTACTGACAAATTTCAGCTGGTGTCATGACTTTCTATGGTTGTCCATGCGTTATCACTTCCTTCTATTCTCCTATTCCTATTGGTTGTATTTTACTACCTATAATATTGTTTTTTTTAAAAACATTTTTTATAGTTATATATGTTTTAAATAATATATTAAAAGTTAGATTTTAATGGGTATTTTTCATGTAAGCCACTATTCACTGACCTGATACTTTGGTAAATCTGCAAAATAAGAATACTCTCAAAAATAGAAGTGACAGTAGTTTATTTTAATCAACTAAAATGCAAAGTGAATGAACAGAAGAGAATACAGGAAAGATACATACCTTGGTACCGTGTTAGTCAGTAGATAGAAAAATATTTAGAATTGAGAGTCCTCAGTGGTTGATAGTTTGATACCTTTTAATGGCTAACTGAAAAGATGGTAACAAATTGCAAGCTTTCGAGACTACTCAGGTCTCTTCATCAGGCATAGACTAAAAGCAGAATTACCATGAGTGATAAACAGTTATGTCCATAAATATTGGGACATCTCATAATAAGGAATGTTTTATTGTCCTCTGATTGGGGTCTGGTTCTGTTGTGATGACTCCGCATGGTCTGAGGGGCTAATTCCTTAGTTCCTTAGTTGATGTAAAAAGACATAAATCCATGCGACACATTCATTCCTGCACTAAGACTGCCAAAGGTCATCATTAGTTTATATACCCATATTTTTCTGTCTCTTTGGGATTTTAAGTTACCTTTTAATACAAGTAATTTCATGTCCATAATGTTATGATTGGGGAGACAAAAATGTATTGCCACAGGTAGATCCATTCTTTTTTGTCTTATTGTATGGGGATGAGAGTTCTTTCTTGTTCTCAGTTTCTGCCCTGTCTCCCCTACATACAGACCCCCAGTTGGACATTTAGTACAAATAATTAGGTACACCACATTAGAAGTGACGCAGCTGAAAGTACCTGGTATCTTGTAGTCCTGATGTGAATTGGGGATCTTTATCTTGTCCGTGGTCATTATAAATGGACAGGTTTTAAATTTTTTCTGATTGCAAGGAAAGGTACCTGCAGGTGTTGGAGAGGACATGGAGCTTTTGACAATGATGCTTCTTAGATTTGGGGGCTGCCGAAAACACAGTAGCAGGGGTCTGGAAAAATGGATTGTAGGCGGGCATCTTTTTACAGTTTAAACTTTTGAACAGTTTAATCAATTTCATCCCACCATCAACTTGACATTCAACTACTCCTGTACTAAAATTCACTTTTTGGACACCATCATTAAGCTGCAGAACAATAAAATAGAGACATCCCTGTATCAGAAGCCAATCGACCGTCCAACATACCTTAAATGGGACAGTTTCCATCCAAAGCACATAAAAAACTCTATTGTCCACAGCCAAGCCATCAGATACAATCGTGTATGTTCTAACCCAATAGATAGGGGTGAACACCTTCGTTGCTGATCATTCATGAATGGCAGCGTCGGCTGGACGGTCATGTTAATGACAACCCCAACAATATCCCCTGAAGAGTGTGAAACGAAATGCGTCGGGACAGTAGGGGAGGACGTCCACCGCCACCATTGATACTGAGTACTACGGTGTGACATGGTTCGAGGCAGGTGAGATCGTTCTGCGTTTTTTCATACCAGCCATATTGATGGATTCCTCAATCTGCATAATAAGGTTGATGAACAGTCTTGGGTGGAATAAATACCGTGCATATTTGGCAGTTTGAATTCATTGATATATACCCCAGGTTGCAATGTATGTATTTGTACGGCTTCTGCTGTTGCACTGGAGCCATAAAATCTTATAGTGGTGCTATAGTCACCGTACCCAGTAGGTTATTGAAAGTGGTTCTCCACACCTATGGTATGAGATATTGGTAACTATAGTGTTGTTCGCGCCGGTAGACCATATTGATTCTTTTGATTAGGACACGATAGTCTTAGAAATCATATCAAAGTTTGAGTACTATATTGATTCTGGTTAGGATCTACGGTGCCAGCTGCATATTTGTTTGTATGTTTGTCCATGTTATGCACCTTGCACTTTTAGTGTGTATTTTAGTTTTTAAGTGATGTAGTAAAGGTTATATTTTATCCTATATAGCTTTTGCACCTCTAGTAGTTACCTACAATCCAAATCTGGAGGTGCTAAGGGGAGCTGCACTGAAATTACAACCTTTACTGCAAAAAGATGCCTGCTTACAATCCATTTTTCCAAACCCCCCACTACTGTGTTTTATGCAGCCCCCAAATCTAAGAAGCATCATTGTCAAAAGCTACCTGTCCTCTCCAACAGCTGCAGGTGTACCTAATTATTTGTACTAAATGTCCAACTGGGGGGTCTGTATGTAGGGGAGACAGGGCAGAAACTGAGAACAAGAATGAACTCTCATCGCCATACAATAAGAGAAAAAAGAATGGATCTACCTGTGGCAATACATTTTTGTCTCCCCAATCATAAAATTATAGACATGAAATTACTTGTATTAAAAGGTAACTTCAAACCCCAAAGAGACAGAAGAATATGGGAATATAAACTGATGATGACCTTTGACAGTCTTAGTGCAGGAATGAAAGTGTCGCATGGATTTATGTCTTTTTACATCAAGCAAAGAACTAAGAAATTTGCCCCTCAGACCATGTGGGGTCATCACAACAGAACCAGACCCCAATCAGAGGACAATAAATCATTCACTCCTTATCAATGAAATGTCCCAATATTTATGGACATAACTGTTTAGCACTCATGGTAATTCTGCTTCATGTCACCTGTCTTGTCCATGTTTTTTGTTCTGAGATTTGTTGTGCATAAATATGTGATTCTCCAGAATTTCTTTTAGTCTATGCCTGATGAAGAGACCTGAGTAGTCTTGAAAGCTTGCAATTTGTTACCATGTTTTCAGTTAGCCATTAAAAGGTATCAAACTATCAACCACTGAGGACTCTAAATTCTAAATATTTTTCAGAAGAGAATAATAACTCAAACCAACATTTGGTGTGACCACTGTTTGCCTTCAGAACAGCATGAGCTTTTCTCTGTACACCTTTTAACTTGTAAATGGTTTTTGAAGTAATCGGTCAGGGAGGTTATTTCAAACATCTTAGATAACTAACCACAGATTTTCTATTGACGTAAGATTCTGCAAATCCTTTCCTTTCTTCATGGAATCCCAGACTGAGTTGATGATGTTGAGATCAGAGCTTTGTGAGGGCTTCAAAAGCAAACCCTCAAATGGCTATGTAGATGGAAAAATAGAAAGTTGTGGCTCTGGAATCAATAGAAGGAAAAAATAAAACATCAAAGATGAAAATTGGCGGTAACAGGAAGGGTTTAAAAAAATCCAAACACTACCTGCAGACTGACTTAAAATATAAGTCACAAAAGTAAACTAAAGTTGCCAACCATTCACCAAGTTTACAAAATGGCATGCTACATTAAAGTTGAAATCTAAAATGCAGACTGACTCAGAACTGATGCACGCGGCTCTATGTGATACGTGCAGGTTAGTCCACACCACATTTCTCAAAAGGGAACACCAGATGGTGTCTAATGTTCTTGGAACAAATTGCAACACTGTAGCCAAGCAAACAGTTCATCATTCCATTGTTGGCAACTCATCAGTCTAATATGAAAGAATCCTATAATAAAAAGTAAATAACAGGTAGAACAACAAATAGTCGGGCATCTTCCATCACCTGATGTGCCATGTGCAGATAATGTTTTTGTAGATGATGAAAGTGATTGCCCTGGATGAATTTTTTTTTCGTTCCTTCCTTTAGTTTCAACACTGAAATACTGAGCAAAACTCTAGTGATGTTAAGTTAAGCAAAACAATGTCTCAATAGGGAATATCCAGAACAGCAAAAAAGAGAGTTAAGACTTAACTTTAAATATATTAAAAACAGGAAAACAAAGTAAAGAGACCTGAAAAAGGCACCTAAATAATCATTTTTCTAATTTGTTAGCCTCATTCACACAATGTTCTATTATTGCCGATGCTGTACCATAAACGTGGCTACATTTTCATTTGACATTTGTTCTTTACGACACTTTTGTTCTCACTGCTGCTCTATACAATATGTGAAGGTATACTAATCTTTTTGGTTGAATTGATCAGTCTGACACATATTGTACAAATACCACTGTTAGGCTCTTCACCGTTGTGCGATTGGTGATACCAATTTGCTCATCAACCATTATGGGGATTCTATTACTACTATCTCCTCTAGACTCTCCTCAATTCTATAGTTCTTAGTGTGTGGATATTATGGAGGCGTGCTTTTACTGTTTTCTTCATTAAAAGTTAAGTCTTAAAGGGGTTTTACCACAAACGAAAGTTAATTTTAATCAATAGATCTTGGAATAATTAAAACTTCCACAATTGGATGTGCTTAAATAAAATGTTCCTGTGCCGAGATAATCTTATAAGTGTGCCCCTGCTGTGTACTGTGTAATGGTCGTATCTGACCGTAGAGGAACATAGTCTGATCATACCACAGCTCCTGGGCAGTGTGGGGGGAAGCCATAGAATAAACAGACATTACATCACGGGATCACAAATAATTCTTTCTTTGAGGTAAATTTTGTTTAAAAACAAGGGAGGAAATATTTTAGATCACAAAAAGAATCAGCTGCAATCCAATACTGTAATATCAGTATACTCTTTTGCTTCCTCCCCTGCCCAGTAGCTGTGGTACGATCAGACCATGTTCCTGTATGGTCAGACACAGCCATTACACAGTACACAGCAGGGGCACATTTATAAGATTATCTCGGCACAGAAACATTTTATTTAAACACATCCAATTGTGTAAGTATATTATTCCAATATGTTTTGATTAAAATAAACTTTTGTTTGTGGGACAACCACTTTAACTCTCCATTTTTGCTGTTCTGTATGCTTACATTAGCTTCCATTAAAAATAATAATCAGTCCTCAATTTGTTCAGTAAATTATCTGGATCTTTTTCTAGATTCCGTGCTTAGTGTACATCTCAAAGACTAACAGGAGACCAAAATATAAACATTTTTTCAAATACATACCTATCAACAATACATGAGGATGCAATGTCCAATTAATGCAAAACAGCACCCTCTTTGGTCACCATTTGGCCATTGGTCAGTATATCTGTAAAGTAGATCTCTAAATGCATCCATAACAAGCACTCATTTAACATATACTCCCCAGTGACCATAAATGTGATATGAACATACTGTATCCTGTATATTGTAGAACATCCAGAAAAGGAGCAACTTTACATTTTTCACACCATATCCGACAGGAGGAAGTAGATAAACCCTACCAGGTTTTGTCTCCTGCTTTCACTTCCGTGTGTGACTGCTGCTACTCTTTGTATATCTATCAAAAGCAGAAACGCACAGAATCTTAGGCCCCTGCTTAGGTGCCCCCTCCCAACAAGGATTGGGGGTCATAATACTGTAAAGTGCAGTGATTCCAATGTCACAATTATGAGCAAATCCTGTTACTGTTGATCTGTTGATGGACTAACACCAATATGGTCTCAGGATCATATTTGTGAAGTTTAGTGAACAGACCAGCAAGGCTGTACAGTGAAAAAGGGTGTCTGGACTAAAATCTGTATTAAGTTGGTCCAGTCTAGGGTCTGTACTTGGCAGGTCTGGTCTAGGATCAATATTCAGGAGCCTAGCGTGGTATTTATTAAAGGGGTTGGTCTGTGTATAGGCAAATTAGTTTCATGTTCTAGGAAATGTTCTTGCCCCAGTGAATTTGAACAATTTGAGAATCAATAAATAGAGAATTGCCCCAAAAATGCCACTTTATACATTGTAAAAGAGTGCATAAGCTAGATAAGGCTCTCATTGCCTCAGGCACAGCCATAAGGGTTTCCCCAGAATACTTTGCAGCTGAAGCAGCCGCTTTTGGGTGATTCAGGATAGTGAGGAAACATCAGTTTGGCAATAGAAATAAGGCTAGAAAACCCTAAAACTTTTGACAAATTCTCCACACAGTGTGTTGTACATCTGCAGGAGTGTAGAAGATGAGTGTATTAGCCTAGAAATAATGCAGAAATTCAATTGTTAGGGGGATAGAGATAATACAGGTGTCAAGAGCAATTTCAGACCAATGTGATTGATCAGTGAGATAATCTAGCTGGCATCAGTCTTGCTGCATTAGAATAACACATTTACTCAATTATTTATGGACTAGAAAGCAGCAATACAATACAATATTTTACAATATTTTTTAAAATATGAACTTACTGTCAGTCCAAGGGAGTGTGCATGTCACTAGCAAGTGACTATACTGAGTTACTGTACTTTTTGTGCTATCCTTTTTGTAAATTACCAGATTATTTTTGCATATCTTTTTTACTAGTCAAAGTTCACATACAAACCACAACAATACAGTGGCCTATAGCAGTTGCAGGCATGTGTGACTTGTACCTACCTATCTAGCATTTCTTATGTCTTTTGTTGACTAAGGTGGAATGGGGTGTTAAAAAATAGCAAACATTTATACAAAATCAGATTATAAAAAATTACTGCGGCGCTGAGTATACAGGTCTCGTATTGCTGCGAATTTAGACAATAACCACTTATTTGTCAAAAAATGTAATATAAAAAATGTATATAAATTCGCGCACAACGAGATCAAAGATAAAGTGGACGTAAGTTTAATAGAACAATAAATACATAAACCTGTACACAGACAATCTACAGATATAAGCTTGCACTATTCCCAGAATAAATTCCACTTATAGTAAAGACTCCTAAGCAAAAAATCAACAGTTTGTATGGTAATTATACAACACCGTAAAAGTTAAACCGAATTGATGTTAATGTCACCAGCAGCCCCTTATTTGTATATAAAAGGACTATAGTAGCGCTGTATCTGTCTGTAGCAATGTGTAACAGCTAGAAAGAGGACAAAGATACTGAATGCCAAGCACTTAGTTAAAAATAATAGCACAAAAGGAGTATTTCTATGAACTTTGTTTAGCTGAAAACTACTTACTATGCGGTGGACTACAGAAAAATGGCTGCATGCGCTGATGGAGATCTCGGAACCAAGATATCGGGAGGTGAGATCTCAGCGCCAAGATCTCCATCTGCGCATGCGCTGCGCCCAGCAGTCATTTTCCCAGGGTCCACTGTATAGTAAACCATGGAAGTGCAGGGGCTCCTGGCTTTCACAAGATGTCAGCGGAGCCTCCGCACCTCCGAACACCCGCAGAGTCGCACATCCGAACACCGCTTTCTCCCAGTCTCGGGTCTGCAGCATTGCCCCTCTCCTGCCTCTACCAATAGTGACCCTGGGACCCCGCTTCACCGTAGCCACCACCCCTTTATTATTCACAAATACTTTTCTAACTTGTGCCGGTATATCACATAAAGCCCCAATAAAATAGATTCACGTTTGTGGGTGTAACGCAGACATTTTTCTGAAAATTTCACTGAATATGTATACTTTTTCAAGGCACTGTATTTAACTTTGAGATCAATATTAATTAATTAGATTGTTTAAATAAGATGTATAGTTTGTGGTCTGACTATATTTATGAGGTTTAGTGTCTTCATTGTTTAAGGGTCTCTGGGGGTTCCTATTTACATTTTGATGCATCTCACTGCTGTCTGATTTCAGTTCTGTATTTATTTGAGGGTCCAAATTGTGCCTGTGCAATATGTGTGTTCATTGAGATCTGTATTTCTTTGGGAGACAGCACTTATTTTTGAGGTTATTCAAGGACAAGCAGCCATCAAGTAAGGAAACTGCAGAGCTGTGAGCTGCCCAAGAGACAACTTAAGCATACCCACCATTTTAATAAGTTAAGCCATATTACTTTATAAATTGAAGACGGTGTGATTCCTTTGGTTTAGTTGTATGGCTTACATTTTGTGCCAGTCTATTGTAGCGTGCCAGTTTTATAAAAGCTATCATGACTCACAAAGTGGCACACACAGCGCAAATGCTCTATAAATTAACCATACACGGTATGTGCCAATACTTGTACAAAAATGTGCCAAAAAGTGCCTGGAGCTTCATACATTGTGGCCTTGTTTGGCGTGTATATGTTGATTGGATTTGTTAGATAGCTTCTATAATTACTGCTGAAGACATTAGATATTTAAACAACTAAGCAACCCACAACAAAAATTATAATAATACTTGTCACAGGATATGAAGAGATTCCGGTGATATATATTAAAAATATATTTTTATTAAACAAATTCATAAAATGACATAATGAGTAAAATGACAGGGAAAAAAAACCTCCAAGTTGAGACACAGAATATCCTACAAAAATCATCTATCGATTCAAAAGCATGAATGAGCCAAGGGTATTAATGAGTAAAGTACAAGTGCTACATTATTAGAAGGGTATAATTACCATACACTGTGTGCAGAATTATTATGCAAGTTGTATTTTGATCACATGATACTTTTTATCTTTTTATACACTATGTTCCAAACTATTATGCAAATTACATTTTTATCAGATTTTCCTAAATGGTCGGTGCAAATGACAGTCAGTCTAATAAAAGTCATCACCCGTTAGAGTATACATCGAATTTTATTGAAGAAACCTCCCAATGATAACAGTATAATCTCCAAAATGAATAAAAGCTCAAAATGCACTGTTCCACATTATTATGCACAGTAGAATTTCTAAACATTTGATATGTTTTAAAGAACTGAAAATGCTCATTTGTGGAATTTGCAGCATTAGGAGGTCACATTCACTGAACAAAAAAGCTATTTAACGCCAAAACATCCCAACAGGCCAAGTTACATGTTAACATAGGACCCTACTTTGATGTCACCTTCACAATTCTTGCATCCGTTGAACTTGTGAGTTTTTGGAGAGTTTCTGCTTGAATTTCTTTGCATGAAGTTGGAATAGCCTCCCAGAGCTGCTGTTTGGATGTGAACTGCCTCCCACCCTCATAGATCTTTTGCTTGATGATCCTCTAAAGGTTCTCTATAGGGTTGAGGTCAGGGGAAGATGGTGGCCATACCATGAGTTTATCTCCTTTTATTCCCATAGCAGCCAATGACTCAGAGGTATTCTTTGCAGCATGAGATGGTGCATTGTCATGCATGAAGATGGTTTTGCTCCTGAAGGCACGTTTCTGCTTTTTAGACCATAGAAGAAAGTTGTCAGTCAGAAACTCTATATACTTTGCAGAGGTCATTTTCACACCTTCAGGAACCTTAAAGGGCCTTACCAGCTGTTTCCCATGATTCTGGCCCAAAACATGACTCCTCCACCTCCTCGCTGACGTTGCAGCCTTGTTGGGACATGGTGGCCATCCACTACTCCATCCATCTGGACCATCCAGGGTTGCTCAACACTTATCAGTAAACAAGACTGTTTGGAAATTAGTCTTCATGTATGTGTGGGCCCAATACAACCATTTCTGCTTGTGAACACTGTTTAAGGGTGGCCAAATAGTAGGTTTATGCACCACAGCAAGCCTTTGAAGGAGCCTACACCTTGAGATTCGAGGGACTCCAGAGGCACCAGCAGCTTCAAATATCTGTTTGCTGCTTTGTAATGGCTTTTTAGCAGCTGCTCTCTTAATCCGATGAACTTACCTGGCAGAAATCTTCATCATTATGCCTTTATCAGCCAAACACATTTGTGCTCAGATACAGTCACAAATCTCTTAACAGTACGATGATCACGCTTATGTTTTTGGAAAATTTCTAATGTTTTCATCCCTTCACCAAGGCATTGCACTATTTGATGTTTTTCAGCAGCAGAGAGATCCTTTTTCTTTCCCATGTTACTTGAAAACTGTGACCTGCTTAATAATGTGGAACACCATTTTTAAGTAGTTTTCCTTTAATTAGAATCACCTGGAAAACCAATTATCATATGTGTTTAAGATTGATTTCAGAGATCCATTGAGACACAATACCATCCACGAGTTTTTTTGAAAAACAAAACAATTAAATCTTTATGACACTTAAATCCAAATTGCATAATAATTTGGAACACAGTGTACATGTTGTCCTACTCCAAGCTGTTCAGGCTTGAGAGCCAACTACCAATTAAGTAAATCAGGTGTTGTGCATCTCTGTAAGGAGGAGGGGTGTTGTCTAATGACATCAAAACCCTATATGAGGTGTGCTTAATTATTAGGCAACTTCCTTTCCTTTGGTAAAATGGGTCAAAAGAGCAATTTGACGGGCTCTGAAAAGTCCAAAATTTTGAGATGTCTTGCAGAGGGATGCAGCAGTCTTGAAATTGCCAAACTTTCAAAGCATGATCACCAAACAATCAAGCGTTTCCTGGCAAATAGCCAACAGGGTCGCAAGAAGCGTGTTGGGCTAAAAATGCACAAAAATACTGCCCATGAATTGAGGAAAATCAAGCATGAAGCTGCCAAGATGCCATTTGCCACCAGTTTTGCCATATTTCAGAGCTGCAACGTTACTGGAGTAACAAAAATAACAAGGTGTGCGATACTCAGGGACATGGCCAAGGTAAGGAAAGCTGAAAAACGACCACCTTTGAACAAGAAACATAAGATAAAACGTCAAGACTGGGCCAAGAAATATCTTAAGACTGACATTTCAAAGGTTTTATGGACTGATGAAATGAGAGTGACTCTTGATGGGCCAGATAGATGGGCCAGAGGCTGGATAAGTAAAAGGCAGAGAGCTCCATTCCGACTCAGACGCCAGCGAGGTGGAGGTGGGGTACTGGTATGGGCTGGTATCATCAAAGATGAACTTGTGGGACCTTTTCGGGTTAAGGATGGAGTGAAGCTCAACTCCCAGACCTACTGCCAGTTTCTGGAAGACAACTTCTTCAAGCAGTGGTACAGGAAGAAGTCAGTATCGTTCAAGAAAAACATGATTTTCATGCAGGACAATGCTCCATCACATGCCTCCAACTACTCCACAGCGTGGCAGGCCAGTAAAGGTCTCAAAGAAGAAAAAATAATGACATTGCCCCCTTGTTCATCTGATCTAAACCATATAGAGAACCTGTGGTCCCTCATAAAATGTGAGATCTACAGGGAGGGAAAACAGTCCACCTCTCGGAACAGTGTCTGGGAGGCTGTGGTGGCTGCTGCACGCAATGTTCATCGTAAACAGATCAAGCAACTGACAGAATCTATGGATGGAAGGCTGTTGAGTGTCATCATAAAGAAAGGTGGCTATATTGGTCACTAATTTTGGGGGGTTTGGTTTTTGCATGTCAGAAATGTTTATTTCTAAATTTTGTGCAGTTATATTGGTTTACCTGGTGAAAATAAACAAGTGAGATGGGAATATATTTGGTTTTTATTAGGTTGCCTAATAATTCTGCACAGAAATAGTTACCTGCACAAACAGATATCCTCCTAAGATAGCCAAATCTAAAAAAAAAAAACACTCCAACTTCCAAAAATATTAAGCTTTGTTATTTATGAGTCTTTTGGGTTGATTGAGAACATAGTTGTTGATCAATAATAAAAGTAATCCTCTAAAATACAACTTGCATAATAATTCTGCACACAGTGTATATACTCGAGTATAAGCTGATCCGAATATAAGCCAAGGCTCCTAATTTTACAACAAAAAACTGGGAAAACATATTGACTCGAGTATAAACCTGGTATTCATGGCCCCGTTATCCCTATCCTGGTATGCATGACCCTGCATTCCCTATCCTGGTATGCATGTGTGACACCCCAGGGTCCTGGTTATCACAGTGGCATTACTTTCCTCATGGGGAGAGTGATGTCACGCTTGGAAACCATAGAGGATTCCTTTTTTACAGGTAATCAGCACATACAACACCGTTCTGACTGCAGGCCAAAAATGGGGAGCTCTACACCCGACATCAGGGGAGCTGCTCTCTCTGGACAGGAGGAGGAGTTAGTTGCTAGGCAGTTGCTAGGCAGTTAGGAAGATTTAGACAGTTGGTGTTGGACAGCAGACTGGAGCAGTCTGAGGCAGAAGGACGTGTGAAGGGCCGTACAGCCTGAGGTGCTGTAGCTCCTAGATAGCAAAATACAGAAGGAAGAACAGCTTTTAGCTAACATGCCGGAGAGCGAAGCACAGGAGAGTGACAACAAGGGAAAATAGCTGCGACTGGGTTACCTCCCCGATAGAGTGCAGATACCGGTAACTGGAAGACCGAGGTTGTATCATAGTCTAGGAGGCACAGCAGAAACCGGTAGGACAGCTAGACAACACGTAACCTGTCTGCCCTAATACCCAGGAGACACAGTGACATATAGAGCCCAGGTCATGATAGAGACCCTGTAAAAAGGCTCGAGTCCCCTGTCATATGGGTTTGTGTCCCACTTCAACAAAGGACAGAAAACTGAGAGGACCTTGCTAAGAAGCCATAGGCAGTAAGGAACGAAAATACCACTGCGCTAAGAGGAAGGCTTTTAACTCCACCTGATAAAGCTGGACTCTGAACTCGCTTCCAAGCCGGCCGGACCCTACCTGTACCTGTGATTTGGTGCCCTGGTCTGTGGCTACCTGCTACCATCAGTAAACCAGGTAAAAAGACTGCAAAACTGTGTCCTTTGTTCTTTACTGCACCACTCTCCATCTTCCATCTATTCACTGGGAGCCCAGGGGACATACTTCACCTGTGGGAAGTTATACCATCCGGCTGCCATAACATCACCACAGAGGACCCCTTTAAGCACAGGTGGCATCACAAACATTATTTTGAAAAAAAACCCTTTAAAGACCGTCCCTTTAACATGGGCCCCCAGGGCCACGAACTGGGTCTCCACTGCCATGACACATCCCTTTAAGTAATGGACCCGGTACCGAGTACCCCACGGCCCTGTCAGATGACTCACATGACCCCCTCATCCCCTATCCTGGTATGCATGGACACCTCATCTCCATCCTGGCATACATGACCCCCTCATCCCTATCCTGGTGTGCATGGCCCCTTTATCCCTATACTGGTATGCATGGCTCCTCATCCCTATCCTGGTATGCATGGATGCCTCATCTCCATCCAGGCATGCATGGCCCCTTCATCCCTATCCTGGTATGCATGGCCCCCTCATCCCCTATCCTGGTATGCGCGGACCCCTCATTCCCATCCTGGTATGCATGGCCCCCTCATCCCTATCCTGGTATGCATGGCCTTCTCATCCCTATACTGGTATGCATGGCTCCTCATCCCTATCCTGGTGTACATGGTCCCCTCATCGCTATCCTGGTATGCACAGCTCCCTCACCTCTATACTGGAATGCATCACTCCTCATCCCTATCCTATGCATGGCCTCCTCATGCCTATCCTGGTATGCATGGTGCCCCTCATCCTTAACCTGGTATACATAGCCCCCTCATCGCTATCCTAGTATGAATGGACCCCTCATCCCTATTCTGGTAAGAATACCTACTCATCTCTATCCTGGTTTGCATGTCCCCCTCATCCCTATCCAAGTTTGCATGGCCCCGATCACATACCTCCCAACCGTCCCGGATCCCGCGGGACTGTCCTGATTTTGACAGTCAGCCCTGCGATCCCGGGAGGGACATTAGTTGTCCCGCATTACGCAAGGTTTGTTGCTGGTTTTTTTTTTTTGTTTTTTTTTTAATAAAATCTATTGTTTATTATTTTATTTATTATTATACAGTATGGAGCATCATGTGCGGTCATTATACAGTATTGAGCATCATGTGTGGTCTTTGTACAGTATGGAGAATCATGTGCGGTCATTATACAGTATTGAGCATCATGTGCGGTCATTATACAGTATGCAGCATCATGTGCGGTCATTATACAGTATGCAGCATCATGTGCGGTCATTATACAGTATGGAGCATCATGTGTGGCCATTATACAGTATGGGGCACTGTGTGGCCATATTTTTTTGTTTATAATTATTGTATATGAAACAGTGTGATCAGCAGTGCTAAATGGGTGTGGTTGGGACGTGGACATGGGTGTGACTAATTATGAATGGGTGTGGTCAGAGGCGTGGCCTAAAATTTGCTCCCTCTTTGTCCCTCTTTCCCGTCTTCAAAAGTTGGGAGGTATGCGATCATGTGCTCGATCGGAGACAAGTCTGGAGACGCTGCAGCGAATGGTAGCACGTTTAGGCCACTAATATCCTCACTGAGAGCAGCCAAGACGTGTAAGTGCAGGGATTTCTGCTCATGGAGCTCATTCTTGATACTGAATTAGTCGAGATGTTTTGAAAATTTAGTTTCCATTTTTTTCATCATTTATATATCATTAACATGTCTTTGATCTGGTTACTTTTCCTTCATGGTGTTGCAATTTAAATGAGTGTACATACAGTAGAGGTAAAGATTGCAGCATTTTTTTTGCAATGGGTTGCAAGTGCCCAATCACCTTAAATAATGGGACCATGTAGTGTGTGAGTTTTAATGCCACAACTTTGCATTATATTGCATGCTATATTACGCTGTAACAAAACAAAATAAATATCCACATACCATAAATTGTGGGGCTCCCACTGATCACAAAAAGCAAAGTTTAGAGGGAAAACAGGAATTTGAGCTTATTTAGTTTTGCTGTTTTTAAACAAAAATAACTTTGTAAATGGAAGTTGTTTGAAGTGACATGAAGTTGCATTGATTGTCAAGCTCCATTACCAAATAATATTAATGGTAGGAAAAACAAACAAAACTTCGACACAGTCGTCAGAGATTCTTCTTCTAGCACAACTGTCGCCTCTGGGCAAAGTATAATAAAGACTTGCGATTAATGTATTTCCAAAATTAAAAACATCCTATCACACATCCTGCTACTGAGACAGTCACCTCCTTGCACAAACATCACGTATTTTACCCTTACACAAAGCAAATAAACTCAATGCTTAATGGGACAAATCTGACCTGCAGACGAATCAACATCTAACACTTTTGGATTTCGCCATTGATAGGCAGCAAATCAAAGTGCCGGACTACAGCACATCTTTAGATGGGTTCTCTGGTCATAAGCTACAAGTCTGTAAGCACTCTATGTGATTGCCAACTTGTGAATCCTCACATCGCACGCACTGAATGCTGTAAGGATTCTCAAGTGCAGGTGCTGGGAGTAGGCGGTCACGTGATCGCAAGTATGTGATTTGCATACATAGATGGACACAGTCTCGCTCAAGGTAAATGTATGCAATACCTGGTTGTGTGTGATAACGGGCAAAATCTCGAAGCAGCTCTGGGCCTAGGACATTACTTGCCAGGCACGTGTGCTGAATTTGGTGGTACAGAGTTTCCTTAAAAATTACCCACATATTTCAGAGCTGCTGTTGAAAGTGCATGCAGTGTGCGTCTTTTTGGTGTTCTCACCCTGTTTCTTGCCTGTCTGCGCTGCCGCATCACTTCTACCTTCCCGCTCACCACCTTATATTCAACATTCCAACAAGGTGGAACCTGACCCTGCTTATCCTGGAGAGACTGTGAGAGCAGCAGCAGGCAATACTACAGTTTCAGCTGCAGCACGCCCGGCTGAGTCACTCTGATGAGCAACACCACTTCACCACCAATGAGTGAGCCTCAATGAATGCACAAAGAAAAGAATACGCTGATAGGGAGACCACCAAAATATATAAACAGTAGAACTTTTATTAGCGAGTGCACACAAACAAACAATACTTATAAAAGTGCAGCGCCCCAGAATCCTGGTCGTTGCCGTAATGTTGCTCTCCCACCAGGGGGAGTGATATCACGTCTGATGGTACTAAAGGAGTTCATCTGATCAGGTATCACAAGGCACACACTACACTTCACACTCCAGTCCACCAGGGGGAGCCTTGCTTCTATCTATTAGGGCACTCCTCACACATGGGTAAAACTGGTGGGTTGGATAGGGAGTAAGGCAGAAGCTACCTGGGTTTGTCCCAGAGAGGACCTGTCAGGCAGACAGGGGGAGAAGGAGGAACATCTGAGCTGCAGACAGAGGGTCCCTCTCAGGGGTGGGATCCTGACAGAGGCCAAGCATGAGATAGAACGTTACGCAGCTGCGCATGCACCCATTGCGGCAGCATCTTAAGAAAGGACACGAAGCAAAGTATATTGTGGAGAATGAGAAACAAAGTCACAGCACAAGGAGATAATACCGGGAGGAGACCTGCCCCAAGATCGGCAGCCTCCTTCTGAGATGCGTAGCCGGTGGCTGGAACACCGAGGGAGTAATTAACTCTCCGTATTACTTCAGAAATCAGCAGGGCAGTTAATTCCAAGTTGGCTGTCCAACCTTAATACCTAAGAAGACACGGAGGCAAATTGTGGGAGAGGGGCGTCACTAGGGTCCCTATAAAATAGCTCCAGGCCTACCCCGTCATACGGGTTGTCCTATCCATACCATCTGGGGGACAGAGAGAGATAACATCAGAGACATCTATGAAAGTTGTGAGGACTATCCCGTGGTGCTCAGCAGGGAGGTACTACAACACACAGGCGCTAGTAGGAAGGCTACTGATTTCCACCTGATTAAAGGGAACCTGTCACCTGAATTTGGCGGGACCAGTTTTGGGTCATATGGGCGGGGTTTTCGGGTGTTTGATTCACCCTTTCCTTACCTGCTGGCTGCATGCTGGCCGCAATATTGGATTGAAGTTCATTCTCTGTCCTCCGGAGTACACGCCAGCGCAAGGTAATATTGCCTTACACAGGCTTGTACTATGGAGGACAGAGAATGAACTTCAATCCAATATTGCGGCCAGCATGCAGCCAGCGGGTAAGGAAAGGGTGAATCAAACACCCGAAAACTCCGCCCATATGACCCAAAACTGGTCCCGCCAAATTCAGGTGACAGGTTCCCTTTAAGGGAACTCTGGATGTGCCTTCGGACCGACCGGATTCCACCTGCCCTGTGATTAGTGCTCTGGACTGTGGACCCTGAAGTCTTCAGTAAAAGGTAAAAAGACTGCAACCCTTGTGTCCTCGTTATTCACTGCGCCTTACAAAGTCCCCCATCACCACCTACACATCAGGGAAGCCCTGGGGACCTACTTCACCTGTGGGAAGGTATACCATCCAGCTGCCACAACATCACCCCAGCGGACCCCTCAGCAGCGTCGGTCACCCTGACCGAATACCACAGGTGGCGTCACGAACATCATACAAATTACACCTTTAATTGGACGCCCCTCAAAGGGCCACGGACTGGGTCAGCCACCGTGACATCCCCCGAACCGCAGGACCCGGTACCGAATACCCCATTGCCCTTACGCGTGGGGGCGCTCCAAACACACTTAAAAAACACACAAGTGAAAACAATACTCTGTTTGATGTAGAAACCCCCCCTTAATTTCTTGCTATACAAACATGTATAAATGCTCAACCCAAAAGTATAACCAAAGTTGGTATTGGAGATACAACAAATAGCCAACCAATGCTTAGATAAACTTGCAACCTAACACCTGACAGAAATGGGTATATGGTAGTCTCATATTACTCAGAGTCACTATGTGAACGTGGCAGCAAGTCACAGTATATAAATAACCCGGCCTGGGAGATGGATGTAAAGCTTAAAGAAGTGGTAGTAAGGACGCACTACCTAAAAACACGCTGTATCTATGTATACATGCAGGTAGAGTGTATATATGGTTCACAAAAAACAGGTAAATAATAATCATTAAGCACGACCAACACTGAGCCAAATGGAGGAAAAAAGAAGAATGTAGGTATACATTACAAAAGGCAGCACATGTCTGCAGGCGAACAAGATGGTCCTGTAGAAGGTTGCGGGAGCAAAAGTGTGGTCCAAGAAAGAGGGGAGGGGGCCGAAGCCCAACGCGTATCGCCACTCAGCCGTGGCTTCGTCAGGGGCAGAGAGTGTATGTCTGAAGCACAACTCAGATGTCTTTATATATACATATGTACAGTAGATAGGAACACATACCAGAGTCAGCAGGATTTACATCAGTGTTGTAAGCTGATCATGTCGGCAAAGAGCAATAGTGCGCAGACGCCAAACATAAGGACAGGCAGCGCAACTGCGCACGCGTCGTAAAAGACTCATAGCAGGTTTTGATGACAATTGCGCATACGCCGGCCCCAAAAATAGAGCCACGGCGATAGCCTTAGAGCTAAGACGGCTAAGGATCATAGTGCGCAGGCGCCGAGTACAAACCCAGGGGAAATCTAGGTGCGCGCTGTATAAAGAGCATGAATGCAGGCACAATTCAGAATCAAAGGTATTGGTGTCGTCTAAGAAGATGCCAACAAACCCAACAAATATGCACTCTGCACTGGGCATTTTTGTACAGTATTTTTGGTATGTATTTCTTTGTTACCTATGGCCAGCAAATGCGTGTTTGCTCTTTGACTAGATTTTCCCTATGCTTAGCGCACGCACTTTGGTGGTGGAGTATTGTGTGGTCCCAAACTCAATTAGCGCTTGTGCATTGTTGCACTTATTTAACGTCTTTAGTGACATTTTTGGTCCCTTTGGTGCCCTTACGGCTGTTCCAGCTCTTCCATGAACTGGTATGCCTCTGGGACGCGTCCCAGTGATGTGGGCTACGATATTTGTGCCCTTATTAATCTTTGGGGTCGGTGTTATGATCTGGTGGCCTGGGAGCAGCATGAGACGTACCCTGGAGAAGGTGGTACCTGTACTGACCGCGCACCCTGAACTTAACACCGCAACTAGAAGTAGCCGTGGGATGTTCCTGACACTCCCTAGACACCTCGTCACAGCCGGAGGACTAAATACCCCTAAAGATAGAAAAGGGAAAACTATCTAGCCTCAGAGAAAATCCCCAAGGGATAGACAGCCCCCCACAAATATTGACTGTGAGAGGAGAGGGAATTAACATACACAGACTGAAATCAGGATTTAGCAAAGGAGGCCATTCTAGCTAGATAGAAAAGATAGGACAGAGTACTATGCGGTCAGTATTAAAATACTAGAAAATATCCACCACAGAAAATACAAAATCTCCACATCTAACTAAAGATATAGAGGGTATATCTGCATCTCCAGAGATACCAGCTTGGATGAGCAAGTCCTTATACAGACCAAGCTGGACAAGACAAAACATAGAAATGCACTTGAACTATAAAGCCACAGCATGTGGACTGCAAAAACAAAACCAGAACTTATCTTTGTAGAAATGAACTGCAAAGCAGGACAGACCAGGCAGAGATGTGAATCCTCCAAAAACAATGGTCAACTGGCACTGACTAAAGGGTGGAACAAAACTAAATAGCCCAGAGAAATGCATTAAGTGGGCCCACCTGATGAAATGCTGTGATTGAAGACAGCAGCGCTACCACTTATAACCACCGGAGGGAGCCCAAGAGCAGAATTCACAACAGGCCGGCGTATGCCCAATAGATATTGTAGTATACTTATGCTCCTCATACAGCGCGTGCGCATAGTTTTTGTTTGTTCTCGTGTTCGGCGCCTGCGCATCATGGCTTTTAAATCGATCCAGCTGTAATGTTATCGCCGTGGCTCTACCTTTGGGCCGGCGCATGCGGAATTGGTATTACAATTTATTATGTATTTTTTACAGCCTGTGCACATAGATGACGCTTGATCTTTTGTTTGGCACCTGTGGACCATCGCTTTTTTGTTGTTTTAATACGTTTATTATACTGCCGGGTTTGTTGGCGTCTTCTTAGACGACAACAATACCTTTGATTCTGAATTGTGCCTGCATTCATGCTCTTTATACAAAGCTTGTGCCTAGATTTCCCCTGGGTTTGTATTCGGCACCTGCGCACTATGATCCTTAGCTGTCTTAGCTCTAAGGCTATCGCCGTGGCTCTATTTTTGGGGCCGGCGCATGCGCAATTGTCATCGCAACCTGCTATGAGTCGTTTACGACACGTGCGCAGTTGTGCCGCCTGTCCTTAGGTTCGGTGTCTGCGCATTATTGCTCCTTGCTGACGTGATCAGCTTACAACACTTCCGGTTATTTTGGCGTCCTCACAGTTGATGTAAATCCTGCCAATTCTTGTATGTGTTCCTATCTACATATGTATATATATATAGACACCTGAGTTGTGCTTCAGACATACACTCTCTGCCCCTGACGATGCCACGGCTGTTGTGAACTCTATTTTTGGGCTCCCTCTAGTGGTCACAAGCGGTACTGTGTAGTGTTGTCTTTCTGCAGGTTGGCTGCATCAGCTGGTTCGTTATCCTTGGTTGGTTTCCTAATTAGCTCACCTGGTTACTCAGTTCCTTGCCTGCTATCAATGTATTCAGTGCTCTTCAGATTCCTTGTGACTACCTTGCTCCCAGTCTCTCCAAGACAAGCTAAGTTCTTGTTTGTTTATTTTCTGATTATCAGCATTCATCATGTTTTTTGTCCAGCTTGCTAAAATGTGATTTCTTGGCTTGCTGGTTGCTCTAGGGGACTGAGGTTCTCCCCCCACACCGTTAGTTGGTGCGGGGGTTCTTGAAATCTCAGTGTGGATATTTTGTAAGGGTTTTTTACTGACCGCATAGATCACTTTTCTATTTTCTGCTATCTAGTATTAGTGGGCCTCATTTGCTGAATCTGCTTTCACCCCTATGTATGTGCCTTCCTCTTACCTCACCGTTATTATCTGTTGGGGGCTTCTATATCTTTGGGGATTATTTCTCTGGAGGCAAGAGAGGTCTTTCTTTCTCTCTAGGGGTAGTTAGTTCCTCAGGCTGGCTAGAGACGTCTAGGATTTTAGGCACGTTCACCGGCTACCTCTAGTGTGTTTGGATAGGTTCAGATTTGCGGTCAGTCCAGTTTTCCACCTCCCTAGAGCTTGTCCTATGTTTAGTCACCTTGCTGAGTAATTTGTGATCCTCAACCACTAAGGATCATAACACACGGCTGAGTGGCGATACGCGTTGGGCTTCGGCCCCCTCCCCTCTTTCTTGGACCACACTTTTGCTCCCGCAACCTTTTACAGGACCATCTTGTTCGCCTGCAGACATGTGCTGCCTTTTGTAATGTATTTATATAAGAGGAGGACAACGGGAGTATATATAGAAAAGTAACAATTTTATTGAAAAACACAATTAAAAACACACACATTTAAAAGACACCAAATGAATATACCAGGAATCCATATTATATCCCATATTAACAACCAACCATTGGAATGTACAAAGAGAAGATGTACGGTAACTCCATGTAATCCTACCAAGTGGACCCAGTTCCCAATGACCACCCTATATCCGCGGTAATACATATAAGTCTGTGCAACTATGAAGTTAGAAAAGGTGCCAATACAAGAACCTGCTCCACAATGGAGACTAACATGGAGAGTGCCCGGAGGAGCAGCAAGAGTAACAAGCCATGTGGCGTCAGAAAATCCACCTCCCAGAGCACAAGCACAATCTTACCCACATGAGGATCCCTGGACTGAGCGTCACCCCTGACGCACGTTTCGCTGCTATCCTAGCGGCTTTCTCAAGGGAAAGCCGCTAGGATAGCAGCGAAACGTGCGTCAGGGGTGACGCTCAGTCCAGGGATCCTCATGTGGGTAAGATTGTGCTTGTGCTCTGGGAGGTGGATTTTCTGACGCCACATGGCTTGTTACTCTTGCTGCTCCTCCGGGCACTCTCCATGTTAGTCTCCATTGTGGACAGGTTCTTGTATTGGCACCTTTTCTAACTTCATAGTTGCACAGACTTATATGTATTACCGCGGATATAGGGTGGTCATTGGGAACTGGGTCCACTTGGTAGGATTACATGGAGTTACCGCACATCTTCTCTTTGTACATTCCAATGGTTGGTTGTTAATATAGGATATAATATGGATTCCTGGTATATTCATTTGGTGTCTTTTAAATGTGTGTGTTTTTAATTGTGTTTTTCAATAAAATTGTTACTTTTCTATATATACTCCCGTTGTCCTCCTCTTATATAAGTTCCTATTGGGAGTTATACGCACAGGGGTGGGGACATTGTTCCTGACCACCTGTTTTATTATGAGTCTGGGTGTGGGTGGAATGCTTTTGTAATGTATACCTACATTCTTCTCTTTTCCTCCATTTGGCTCTGTGTTGGTCGTGCTTAATGATTATTATTTACCTGTTTTTTGTGAACCATATATACACTCTACCTGCATATATACATAGATACAGCGTGTTTTTAGGTAGTGCGTCCTTACTACCACTTCTTTAAGCTTTACATCCATCTCCCAGGCCGGGTTATTTATATACTGTGACTTGCTGCCACGTTCACATAGTGACTCTGAGTAATATGAGACTACCATATACCCATTTCTGTCAGGTGTTAGGTTGCAAGTTTATCTAAGCATTGGTTGGCTATTTGTTGTATCTCCAATACCAACTTTGGTTATACTTTTGGGTTGAGCATTTATACATGTTTTTATAACAAGAAATTAAGGGAGGGGGGTTTCTACATCAAACAGAGTATTGTTTTCACTTGTGTGTTTTTTAAGTGTTTTTATAAGTATTTTTTGTTTGTGTGGACTCTCTAATAGTGTTGAGCGATACCTTCCGATATCGGAAAGTATCGGTATCGGAAAGTATCGGCTGATACCGTCAAAGTATCGGATCTAATCCGATACCGATACCCGATCCCAATGCAAGTCAATGGGACGAAAATATCGGAATTAAAATAAACCCTTTCTTTCCTTGTAGGTAAATTCTACATGAAGGAAAACAACTAAGAATAATGTAGGATGTATTGGGGGAGGTGGCGGAGACATTAAAGGCACAGAGGTTTAGCCCAAACAAATAGAATAGCAGGTTTTTTTGTTTTTTTTTATGACGTTCGGCGTTAGAAAGATTTTGACTATGTTTTTTTTTTTTTTTTTTTTTTTTCAGATATTGATGTTTCACTACTTCCACGTCCTTCACTTTCTTTTTTACTTCTCCCACTTTCTTCTTCATTATCCTCATCATCAGCTTCTTTGACATCAACTATCTTCACCTTATTCATCTTCTTCTTCTTCTACCTATATTTTTTTTTTTTACATTGTTCATATTCTTTTTATTTAACTATTATTTTTTTCATATTCAACTTCTTCATCATGTTCTTATTTGTGACAGGCATTCCCGTAGTTGTTATCTATAAAAGTTTGAAGATTACACCTTCCGTTCTGCCTGTCACAAAAGAGTTACATTTGTCCGCGTTCAGTTTGGCCTGCAGCATCAGGCTTTATCCAGGGGCACCACGAGGAGGAACGGACTCACCCCCATACACTGCTTAGTCTTCTTCTGCTTATAATTTAGATAATATCTTTTGCTCTGATATTTAGTCTTATGCTTAATGTTCTTCTGCTCTTTGTTCTGCAGCCTCTTGTTCTTCTGCTTCTCGGTCTCCCATGCCGTCGTCGTCTCCAGGGTCGTCGTCTCCAGGGTCGTCGTCTCCGGGGTCGTCGTCATCGGGGTGGTCTTCAGGGTCATCGTCTCCAGGGTCGTCGTCATCTCAGTGGTCGTCGTCTCTGGTGTCGTCGTCATCTTAGGGGTGGTCTTCCGGGTCGTCGTCTTTAGGGTCTTGAACTTGGAAATGTAGCAGAAGGTACAAGAAGGCTGAGAAAATGCCGAGAAACAGCTGATGGAACTGGAACTCGGATGGCTACCCGAAGGTCCAAGAGCCAATGGAACTACCGAGGACCAGCTGACGTTACTGGAACCCGGTTACTAAGCAGGAGGTACCCGTGCCTGAAAGCACTACCAAGGACCACCTGACGTTGGTGGAACTCGGATACCCAGAGGGAGGCACCTAAGCCAAAGGCTCTGCCCGGAACCAGCTGACGGTACTGGAACCAGGATGGGGAGCAGAAGGTACAAGAGCAAAAGACACTGCCGAGAACCAGCTGACGGTACTGGAACCCGGATGGGTAGCCGAAGGTCCAAGAGCCAATGGAACTACCGAGGACCAGCTGACGTTACTGGAACCCGGTTACTAAGCAGGAGGTACCCGTGCTGAAAGCACTACCAAGGACCACCTGACGTTGGTGGAACTCAGATACCCAGAGGGAGGCACCTAAGCCAAAGGCTCTGCCCAGAACCAGCTGACGGTACTGGAACCAGGATGGGGAGCAGAAGGTACAAGAGCAAAAGACACTGCCGAGAACCAGCTGACGGTGCTGGAACCCGGATGGGTAGCCGAAGGTCCAAGAGCCAATGGAACTACCGAGGACCAGCTGACGTTACTGGAACCCGGTTACTAAGCAGGAGGTACCCGTGCCTGAAAGCACTACCAAGGACCACCTGACGTTGGTGGAACTCAGATACCCAGAAGGAGGCACCTAAGCCAAAGGCTCTGCCCGGAACCAGCTGACGGTGCTGGAACCAGGATGGGGACCTATTCAAGCTTGTCTTCCTAGAGCCCCAACTAGCAGTGTTGGAGCAAAGGGTCAGCAGGAGGAGGAGAGGGAGCAGAGTGTAGGCCGAAGCCTGCACTGGCGGCAGCTTTGGGTCTGTTGTGCCTGCGTGGCTGTTGCAGGACACGATGCCGGCTACACAGCAGGGGAACAGCTGGCGGTGCTGAACCCCACTGACACATTGGCTGGTGTTTTTCTCTGTGCAGCTAGCAGTACCGGGCCCCAACTGGCGGTGTTAGAGCCCAGGCTCTGCAGGGGGAGCAGAGTGTAGGCCGAAGCCTAATTGAACCAATTTTAAAGGTAATCTTTAACCCCCCCTCAGGTGTTACAAAGTAGAAGAGCCACAGCTTATGCAGCAGTAGTGCTGCACAAGTCAAAGGTTGCTCTTTTAATTTTTCTCCTTGCACACGCTGAATGAAATACGTATAACATTTAGCCCTTTATACAGTCAAACTGTGTTGGAGGCGGGAGTTCCCTTCGTAATGAGACGCAGCACAGATGTCAAGAATCCCACCTTGGTGCTGGGCGCAGCCTCCTGAGCATTGTTATTTGCTGTACAGGAGTCTGCGCTGTCGTTTTATCCCTTGGCCTTGCGCTGTTAGCGCTGCCCATCTTCTGGCATCATTTAATGTCGGCCGGTGCGGTTCGCGATGACCATGAATCCCAGCCCCGCAGTGTCTTTACATAGTTAAAACACTGCGGGGCTGGGATTCATGGCCTGGCGCAGTACATATGTTGGCCTCTCACACTCGGGTCCTTACACCCGCTTCAGACTGTGCGGCGTCAGCTGATCCCTTATCGCATGCCGCGGCCATGAAGCCGCACAGTCTGAGGAAGGCGGAAGGAGATGAGGGACAGGCGAACATATGCACTGCTCATGCCCATCAATCACACCCTCGCAGTCCAAATAAATAAGACACCGAGGGGCGTTGTGTGGGGCAGGGCGGCCGCAGAGGCGCAGGCAACCAAACAATGATGCCAGAAGACGGGCAGCGCTACCAAGGGGGTTGCAGCGTGTCATTACAAAGGAAAGTCACACCTCCGGGACGGTTAAATGGTCACAGAGGACACATTTTAGACGTGTTCAGTTCCACATGGGCAAGGAGAATAAGTTTATGAGCCACCTTGCACACATGCAGCATTACTGCTGTACAAGGTGGCTGTAAAACATACAAACACCTGGGGGAGGGGGGACAGGTTCCCTTCAATTTCAGTTCTTGTGTCTGCGTGGCTTTTGCAGGACACGATGCCGGCTACACAGCAGGGGAACAGCTGGCGGTGCTGAACCCCACTGACACATTGGCTGGTGTTTTTCTCTGTGCAGCTAGCAGTACCGGGCCCCAACTGGCGGTGTTAGAGCCCAGGGTCAGCAGGAGGAGAGGGAGCAGAGTGTAGGCCGAAGCCTGCACTGGCGGCAGCTTTGTGTCTGCGTGGCTGTTGCAGGACACGTTGCCGACTACACAGCAGGGGAACAGCTGGCGTTGCTGAACCCCACTGACACATTGGCTGGTGTTTTTCTCTGTGCAGCTAGCAGTACCGGGCCCCAACTGGCGGTGTTAGAGCCCGGGCTCTGCAGGGGGAGCAGAGTGTAGGCCGAAGCCTAATTGAACCAATTTTAAAGGTAACCTTTAACCCTCCTCAGGGGTTACAAACTAGAAGAGCCACACCTTATGCAGCAGTAGTGCTGCACAAGTCAAAGGTTGCTCTTTTAATTTTTCTCCTTGCACACGCTGAATGAAACACGTATAACATTTAGCCCTTTATACAGTCAAACTGTGTTGGAGGCGAGAGTTCCCTTCGTAATGAGACGCAGCCCAGATGTCAAAAATCACACCTTGGTGCTTGGCACGGCCTCCTGAGCATCGCATTTTGCTGTACAGGAGTCTGTGTTGTTGCGTTATCCCTTGGCCATGCGCTGCCCGTCTTCTGACATCATTTCATGTCGGCTGGTGCGGTTCGCGATGCCCATGAATCCCAGCCCCGCAGTGTCTTTACAGTGTTTCACACTGCGGGGCTGGGATTCATGGCCTGGCGCAGTACATATGTTCACCTCTCGCTCGGGTCCTTACACCTGCTACAGACTGTGCGGCCTCAGCTGATCCCTTATCGCATGTCACGGCCATGAAGCCGCACAGTCTGAAGAAGACGGAAGGAGATGAGTGACAACAGGTGAAGATATGCACTGCTCATGCCCGTCAATCACACCCTCGCAGTCAAAATAAATAAGACACCGAGGGGCGTTGTGTCGGGCAGGGCTGCCGCAGAGGCGCAGCCAGCCCAACAATGATGTCAGAAGACGGGCAGTGCTACCAAGGGGGTTGCTGCGTGTCATTAAAAAGGAAAGTCACACCTCAGGGACGTTTTAATGGTCACACAGAGGACACATTTTAGACGTGTTTTCAGTTCCACATGTGCGAGGAGAATAAGTTTATGAGCCACCTTGCACACATGCAGCATTACTGCTGTACAAGGTGGCTGTAAAACATACAAACGCCTGGGGGAGGGGGGACAGGTTCCCTTCAATTTCAGTTCTTGTGTCTGCGTGGCTGTTGCAGGACACATTGCCGGCTGCACAGCAGGGGAACAGCTGGCGGTGCTGAACCCCACTGACACATTGGCTGGTGTTTGGCTCTGTGCAGCTAGCACATCTGGGCCCCAACTGGCGGTGTTAGAGCCCAGGGTCAGCAGGAGGAGGAGAGGGAGCAGAGTGTAGGCCAAAGCCTGCACTGGCGGCAGCTTTGGGTCTGTTGTGTCTGCGTGGCAGTTGCAGGACACGTTGCCGGCTACACAGCAGGGGAACAGCTGGCGGTGCTGAACCCCACTGACACATTGGCGAGGTGTTTGGCTCTGTGCAGCCAGCACATCTGGGCCCCAACTGGTGGTGTTAGAGCCCAGGGACAGCAGGAGGAGGAGAGGGAGCAGAGTGTAGGCCGAAGCCTAATTGAACAAATTTCAAAGGTAACCTTTAACCCCCCCTCAGGGGTTACAAACTAGAAGAGCCACAGCTTATGCAGCAGTAATGCTGCACAAGTCAAAGGTTGCTCTTTTAATTTTGCTCCTTGCACACGCTGAAAGGAACACGTATAACATTTAGGCCCTTACACAGTCAAACTGATTTTGAGGCGTGAGTTCCCTTCGTAAAGAGACGCAGTACAGCTGGCAAAAATGCCACCTTGGTGCTTTGCGCGGCCTCCTGAGCATCGTTATTTGTTGCACAGGAGTCTGCGCTTTTGTGTTATCCCTTGGCCTTGCGCTGTTAGCGCTGCCCATCCTCTGACATCATGTAATGTCGGCCGTTGCGGTTTGCGATGACCATGAATCCCAGCCCCGCAGTGTCTTAACATTGTTAAAACACTGCGGGGCTGGGATTCATGGCCTGGCGCAGTACATATGTTCGCCTCTCGCTTGGGTTCTTACACCCGCTTCAGACTATGCGGCGTCAGCTGATCCCTTATCGCATGCCACGGCCATGAAGACGCACAGTCCGAAGAAGGCGGAAGGAGATGAGGGACAGGCGAAGAAATGCACCGTTCATGCCCATCAATCACACCCTCGCAGTCCAAATAAATAAGACACCGAGGGGCGTTGTGTGGGGCAAGGCGGCCGCAGAGGCGCAGGCAGCCAAACAATGATGCCAGAAGACGGGCAGCACTACCAAGGAGCTTGTTGCGTGTCAATACAAAGGAAAATCACACCTGAGGGACGTTTTAATGGTCGCAGAGGACTCATTTTAGACGTGTTCAGTTCAACCTGGGCAAGGAGAATAAGTTTCTGAGCCACCTTGCACACATGCAGCATTACTGTCGTACAAGGTGGCTGTAAAACGTAGAAACGCCTGGGGGAGGGGGGACAGGTTTCCTTCAATTTCAGTTCTTGTGCCTGCGTGGCTGTTGCAGGACACGTTGCCGGCAACACAGCAGGGGAACAGCTGGCGGTGCTGAACCCCACTGACACATTGGCTGGTGTTTGGCTCTGTGCAGCCAGCACATCTGGGCCCCAACTGGCGGTGTTAGAGCCCAGGGTCAGCAGGAGGAGGAGAGGGATTAGAGTGTAGGCCGAAGCCTGCACTGGAGCAAGTTGAAAGAGAAACTTTAACCCCCCCCGCCCCAAGCGTTTGTAGCTGAAAGAGACATCGTGTACAGCACTAATGCTGGAAAAGGTAAACTTAGCTCTTTTAATTATGGTCCTTGCACATGCTGAACCTAACACTTATGAAAAGTGTCCCCTTCTACCGTGATACCGTCCGGTAGGTGGAACTTTCCTTTGTGATGTGACGCAGCACAGCCGTCATTCTTACCCCCTTGGCGCCGTGCGCCGCCTCCTCAGCGTTGTTTGAATCAGTCCCGGAGACTGCGCTGTTAGGTTAGCCCTTGGTCATGCACACATTTTGCGCTGCCCGTCTTCTGACATCATTTGGTGTCAGACTGGCTGCGCCTGTGCGGCTGCGCTGGCCGAGAGCCCGCCTCGCAGTGTCGTCTAATGTAATCCCACCGCGGGCCTGGGATCCGTGGCCATGCGCAGTGCATATCCTCACCTCTCACTCCCCTCCCTACGGCTTCTTCAGACTGTGCGGTGTCACGGCCGTGGCATGCTATTAGGGACCAGCTGACACCGCACAGTATGAAGAAGCCGTAGGGAGATGAGTGAGAGGTGGAGGTTCAGATATGCACTGCGCATGTCCATGGATCTCAGGCCCCCAGTGGGATTAAATCAGAAGACAGTACGAGGCGGGATCTCGTCCAGCGCGGCCGCACAGGCGCAGCCAGCCTGACACCAAATGATGTCAGAAGACGGGCAGCGCAAAATGTGTGCATGGCCAAGGGCTGACCTAACAGCGCAGGCTCCGGGACTGATTTAAACAACGCTGAGGAGGCGGCGCACGGCGCCAAGGGGGTAAGAATGACGGCTGTGCTGCGTCACATCACAAAGGAAAGTTCCACCAACCGGACGGTATCACGGTAGGAGGGGACACTTTTCATAAGTGTTAGGTTCAGCATGTGCAAGGAGCACCACGAAAAGAGGCACTTTTTCCCTTTGCATCATTACTGCTGCACAAGGTGGCTCCTTCAGTAACAAACGCCTGGGGGGGGGGGGACAGGTTCCCTTAAATTTAACTTGTTGTGCCTGCGTGGCGGTCGCAGTACACGTTGCCGTATACACAGCAGGGGAACAGCTGGCGGTGCTGAACCCCACTAACACATTGGCGAGGTGTTTGGCTCTGTGCGGACAGCACTTCTGGACGGCAACTAGCGGTGTTGGAGCCCAGGGACAGGAGGAGGAGGAGGTGGAGGAGATAGGAGGGATTGCGACACACACAGCTGGGGAACAGCTGACGTTACTGAACCCCAATAACAGAGGAGTGACTGTTGGGACTGTGCGGACAGCACTTCTGGACGGCAACTAGCGGTGTTGGAGCCCAGGGACAGGTGGAGGAGGAGGAGGTGGAGGAGATAGGAGGGATTGCGACACACACAGCTGGGGAACAGCAGACGTTACTGAACCCCAATAACAGAGGAGGGACTGTTGGGACTGTGCGGACAGCACTTCTGGATGGCAACTAGCGGTGTTGGAGCCCAGGGACAGGAGGAGGAGGAGGAGGTGGAGGAGATAGGAGGGATTGCCACACACACAGCAGGGGAACAGCTGACGTTACTGAACCCCAATAACAGAGGAGGGACTGTTGGGACTGTGCGGACAGCACTTCTGGACGGCAACTAGCGGTGTTGGAGCCCAGGGACAGGAGGAGGAGGAGGAGGTGGAGGAGATAGGAGGGATTGCCACACACACAGCTGGGGAACAGCTGACGTTACTGAACCCCAATAACAGAGGAGCGACTGTTGGGACTGTGCGGACAGCACTTCTGGATGGCAACTAGCGGTGTTGGAGCCCAGGGACAGGAGGAGGAGGAGGAGGTGGAGGAGATAGGAGGGATTGCCACACACACAGCAGGGGAACAGCTGACGTTACTGAACCCCAATAACAGAGGAGGGACTGTTGGGACTGTGCGGACAGCACTTCTGGACGGCAACTAGTGGTGTTGGAGCCCAGGGACAGGAGGGGGAGGAGGAGGTGGAGGAGATAGGAGGGATTGCCACACACACAGCTGGGGAACAGCTGACGTTACTGAACCCCAATAACAGAGGAGGGACTGTTGGGACTGTGCGGACAGCACTTCTGGACGGCAACTAGCGGTGTTGGAGCCCAGGGACAGGAGGGGGAGGAGGAGGTGGAGGAGATAGGAGGGATTGCCACACACACAGCTGGGGAACAGCTGACGTTACTGAACCCCAATAACAGAGGAGGGACTGTTGGGACTGTGCGGACAGCACTTCTGGACGGCAACTAGCGGTGTTGGAGCCCAGGGACAGCAGGAGAAGCAGAGGAACACAATGTAGGCCGAAGCCTGATTGGAGAAAGTCGAAAGGGAACCTTTAACCCCCCCCCCCAAGGCGTTTGTAGCTGAAAGAGCCAGCTTGTGCAGCACAAAAGATGCAAAAGGAAAAGGTGGCTCTTTTCATGATGCTCCTTGCAAACACAGAACTAAACACTTATAAAATGTGTCCCCTGAAACCGTGAGACCGTCCCGGAGGTGGGACTTTCCTTCATAATATGACGCAGCACAGCTGTCATTCCTACCTCGTTGGCGCCGTTCCCCGGCTCCTCAGCGTTGTTTGATTCCGTCCCGGAGCATGCGCTGTTATGTTATCCCTTGGCCAGGCACACTTAGCGCTGCCCGTCTTCTGACATCATTTGGTGTCAGGCTGGCTGGCCTGTGCGGCCGCGCTGGCCGAGAGCCCGCCTCGCAGTGTCATCTAATGTAATCCCACCGCGGGCCTGGGATCCATGGCCATGCGCAGTGCATATCCTCGCCTCTCACTCCCCTCCCTACGGCTTCTTCAGACTGTACGGCGTCACGGCCGTGGCATGCTATTAGGGATCAGCTGACGGCGCACAGTCTGAAGAAGGCGTAGGGAGATGAGTGAGAGGCGGAGGTTCAGATATGCACTGCGCATGTCCATGGATCTCAGGCCCCCAGTGGGATTAAATCAGAAGACACTGCGAGGCGGGCTCTCGGCCAGCGCGGACGCACAGGCGCAGCCAGCCTGACACCAAATGATGTCAGAAGATGGGCAGCGTTAAGTGTGCCTGGCCAAGGGATAACATAACAGCGCAGGCTCCGGGACGGAATCAAACAACACTGAGGAGCCGGGGCACGGTGCCAAGGGGGTAGGAATGACGGCTGTGCTGCGTCATATTACGAAGGAAAGTCCCACCTCCGGGACCGTTTTACGGTATCAGTGGACACATTTTATAAGTGTAAAGTTCTGCGTGTGCAAGGAGCTAAACAAAAATAGCTACCTTTTCCTTGTGCAGCATTACTGCTGCACAAGGTGGCTCTTTCAGTAACAAACGCCTTGGGGGGGGGGGACAGGTTCCCTTACATTTCAGTTGTTGTGTCAGCGTGGCGGTCGCAGGACACATTGCCGGCTACACAGCTGGGGATCAGCTGACGTTACTGAAACCCAATAACACTGGGTCGTATGTTTTGACTGTGCAGACGGCACTTCTGAGCCTCAACTGGCGGTGTTGGAGCCCAGGAATTAAAGTTCAGGTGGTAGAAAGATGAACACAACAGGAGACCTGGATACTGTAGACAGTCACCTAATTATTTAATCAGGAAGAGGAGAGGCAAATTCCTGCGAGATCCAGGCCTTGTTCATTTTCAGGAAAGTAAGCCGGTCAACGTTATCGGAGGATAGTCGTATGCGACGGTCAGTTAGTACACCACCTGCAGCACTAAAGACACGTTCCGATAATACACTGGCCGCAGGGCAAGACAGCACCTCCAATGCATACTGGCTTAGCTCTGGCCATGTATCCAGCTTTGAGACCCAAAACTTGAAAGGTGAAGAGCCGTCTGGGAGTACAGCAAGAGGGCAAGACATGTAGTCTGTCACCATCTGACGGAACCGTTGCCTCCTGCTGACTGGAGCCGTCTGTGATGGTGTAGACTTTTGTGGCGGGCACAGAAAACTGTGCCACAGTTGGGCCATACTGGTCTTGCTTTGGGCAGAGGCACTGCTTCTGCTCCCTCTTTGTGCAGAGCCTCCACCACTGCCTGGACGCACTGAGCTGCTTTGGAATGCACTAGCAGCACTTCTCTCAGTTGGAATGGAGAAGATGATGGAATTCACCAGTGTGTCTTGGTACTCCCGCATTTTTCGCTCCCGGTTCAACGGTGTGATGAGGCTTTCTACGTTGTCCTGGTAGCGAGGATCGAGGAGGGTGAACACCCAATAATCAGACATGTTGAGAATGTGGGTGATGCGGCGGTCGTTTCTCAGGCACTGCAGCATGTAATCCACCATGTGCTGCAGACTGCCAACTGCCCAAGAAACGCTGTCCCCTGCTGGAGGCGTGATCTCTGCCCGCTCGTCATCACCCCAGCCTCGCTGTACACACTGAGTACTGGACAATTGTGTAACTCCCTCCTCTGGACGGATGTCTTCCTCCTCCATTGACTCCTCCTCATCCTCCTCACAAACTGTCCCCTGCCTACGCGTTTGTGAGGAACCACGTGGCGCTGACTGTCCAGAAGATGATGGAAATGCTGAATCCTCATCCTCCACCTCTTCCACAACATCATCCCTTAGCGCTTGCAGTGATTTTTCAAGCAGGCAGATAAGGGGGACAGTCATGCTGACTAGTGCATCATCTGCACTCGCCATCCGCGTGGAATAATCAAAGGGACGCAAAACCTGGCAGACGTCATTCATAGTGGCCCACTCTGTGGTTGTGAAGTCTGTACGGCGCGGAGTGCGACTTCTTTGCGCCTGATGCAGCTGGTACTCCATTACAGCTTGCTGCTGCTCACACAACAGCTCCAACATATGTAACGTGGAATTCCACCTGGTAGGTAGGTCACATATGATGCGATGTTCCGGCAGGCGGTGTCGGTGCTGCAGAGCCGCAATGCGCGCTTTTGCAGTGCTGGAACGCCGCAAGTGAGCACACTCTAGGCGGACCTTGTGCAGCAGTGCATCAAGATCCGGATAGTCCCTCAAAAAACTCTGCACTACCAAATTGAGCACATGTGCCAGACATGGGATGTGAGTGAGGTTGCCGAGGCCCAGAGCTGCCACCAGATTTCGGCCATTATCACACACTACCATGCCTGGCTGGAGATTCGCTGGCACAAACCACACATCGCTCTCCTGCTTGATGGCATTCCAGAGCTCCTGCGCTGTGTGGCTTCGATTCCCCAATAAATTAATTTCAAGACGGCCTGTTGACGTTTGGCCACGGCTGTGCTCATGTCGGTCGTAACAGGTAAACGTTCATCACGGGTCCATGTGGAGGTGGACTGTGACGGCTCCTGCAGCGATGATTCTGAGGAACTGGTGTAAGAGGAGGAGTCAATGCGTACAGAATGGATTCCTGCAATCCTTGGAGTGGGCAGGACACGTCCTGCACCACTCGCACGATCTGTACCCGGCTCAACGACATTAACCCAATGGGCAGTGAGGGAAAGGTATCACCCCTGTCCATGTTGACTGGTCCACGCATCGGTGGTGAGGTGGACCTTGCTACTGACGGCGTTCAGTAGCGCGTGTTTTATGTGTCCCTCTACATGCTTGTGCAGGGCAGGGACGGCTTGCCTGCTGAAGTAAAAGCGGCTGGGCACATTGTACTGTGGGACTGCCAATGACATCAAGTCACAGAAGCTGTCAGTCTCCACCAGCCTGAATGACAGCATTTCCAGTGACAGAAGTTTGGCAATGCCTGCAGTCAGAGCCTGTGCTCGTGGGTGGTTTGACGAGAAAGGCCGCCTTTTCTCCCATGCCTGTACTACCGATGGCTGTAGACTGGGCTGGGAGTGTGTGGATGACTGGGAAAGTGGTGCTGCGGGTGGAATTACAGCGGGTCTCTGGACAACAGGGCCAGAGGTTCTTCCACGGCGATCCTGGGAGGAAGCCGAACCAGCTGCGTGTGAGCTGGAGGAAGAGGCAACACGAGCTGAAGAGGTGGTAGCTGCCGCTGTTGGTTGGCCTAGCTCTTCAGTGCGTTTCTGTAACTCCGCCGCGTGCCTGGTGCGCACATGTTTCCACATATTTGTGGTATTGAGGTTGCTGACACTTTTCCCTCTTTTCACTTTGTGATGACACACCTTGCATTTGACATAATAATAATAATAATAATAATTTTATTTATATAGCGCCAACATATTCCGCAGCGCTTTACAACTTATAGAGGGGACTTATACAGACAACAGACATTACAGCATAACAGAAATCACAGTTCAAAACAGATACCAGGAGGAATGAGGGCCCTGCTGCTCGCAAGCTTACAATCTATGAGGAAAAGGGGAGACACAAGAGGTGACATAGCAAATGTCATCTGCAACTGTGTCAAAAAAGGACCAGGCACTGCAAGTCTTGGGAGCGCCCTTTTTGGCTTTTGGAAGAGACATGCTCCTAACGGGTGCCAAAGCGGAGGCTGCAGGATCCGCAGTCTTCCCCCTCCCTCTCCCTCTTTGGGCCGTACGGGGAATCTCTTCCTCAGAGCTGCTCCCACCACCTTCCTGTCCCTCACGCCAAGATGGGTCAAGGACCTCATCATCTACACTACCCTCTGCCCCCAACTGCTCCTCCTGGGTAGTCTCAGCAGCAGAGCACGCACCAGTAAGTGGCACCTGAGTGTCATCATCAGCTGATGCGGCCTGCGATGTGGTGACCGGAGCCACTGGCCCACCCGCCTCTTCAGACTCAGAGAGAAAAAGCTGTTGGGCATCACTGCACCCTGCCTCTTCTTCCATTTCTCCAATGCTGCTTGGCTGGCCCCCTGTTTCCAAGCCAAGAGATTCAGAGAACAGAAGTAGAGACGGCTACTGTCCTGGGCTCTCTGTCTGCCTGGGCAATTTGGCAGGTGGTGAAGAGACAGATGGCTTCTCTCCAGTGCTCTGTGTCTGAGAGGATGTGGCACTAATTGAAGTTGATGCATTAGCTGCCATCCATCCGACAACGGCTTCAATTTGTTCTTCACGCAGCAGCGGTGTACGGCGCTCTGCGACAAAGCTGCGCATGAATGACTGTTCCCTGGTGAAAGTGGGTGCTGATGAGTCACCGGTGCCCGCAGCAGGCACAGAATCCCCACGTCCCCTCCCTGCTCCGCGCCCACGCCCACGTGCCTTACTCACTGCCTTCTTCATCGTGGTTGACAGATAAAGATAAGCAGAAAAGTACTAACGGCTTTGTGTGCTTATTCCTGAACAACTCCTAACAGGTATAAGAAACACTAATTTTCTAAAGTGTGGACTAGACTTTAATATGAGCTAATGTGGCCTACACAAATGTAAAGTGGTGTCACTGGTGTGTTTGGTGAACTTTATTATTTATTTATTTTGGGGGGGCTGAACTGACAACAGATAGAGCTGCAGTCACACGGAGACCGTGCAGACAGCCGTAAACGGCGCTGCAAGGCCCAAAAACCCTCCTCTACGTTATCCTATGTAGTGTTTTTCCACAAGTTAGCTGGAGACGGGTGGAAAGACACTAATAGGAATTTTTTGAAAAAATGTGCAGCAGCCTGCACTACTTAAAACAAAATGAAAATTGATTTTGCGGTATGACGCAGTGAAGAACCCTGAGCTGGAGACAACCAGGCTATGGCTGC
Source organism: Ranitomeya variabilis (assembly GCF_051348905.1). NCBI lineage: Eukaryota > Metazoa > Chordata > Amphibia > Anura > Dendrobatidae > Ranitomeya > Ranitomeya variabilis. The sequence continues at coordinate 45,749,179 of NC_135239.1, read as the reverse complement.
TCACAGACTACAGGGCGAGCTGCAGTCACACGGAGACCGTGCAGACAGCCGTAAACGGCGCTGCAAGGCCCAAAAACCCTCCTCTACATTATCCTATGTAGTGTTTTTCCACAAGTTAGCTGGAGACGGGTGGAAAGACACTAATAGGAATTTTTTGAAAAAATGTGCAGCAGCCTGCACTACTTAAAACAAAATGAAAATTGATTTTGCGGTATGACGCAGTGAAGAACCCTGAGCTGGAGACAACCAGGCTATGGCTGCTCACAGACTACAGGGCGAGCTGCAGTCACACGGAGACCGTGCAGACAGCCGTAAACGGCGCTGCAAGGCCCAAAAACCCTCCTCTACGTTATCCTATGTAGTGTTTTTCCACAAATTAGCTGGAGACGGGTGGAAAGACACTAATAGGAATTTTTTGAAAAAATGTGCAGCAGCCTGCACTACTTAAAACAAAATGAAAATTGATTTTGCGGTATGACGCAGTGAAGAACCCTGAGCTGGAGACAACCAGGCTATGGCTGCTCATAGACTACAGGGCGAGCTGCAGTCACACGGAGACCGTGCAGACAGCCGTAAACGGTGCTGCAAGGCCCAAAAACCCTCCTCTACGTTATCCTATGTAGTGTTTTTCCACAAATTAGCTGGAGACGGGTGGAAAGACACTAATAGAATTTTTTTGAAAAAATTAGCAGCAGACTACACTACTTGGAAAAAAAAAACAGTATGAGGCAATGAACCACCCTCCCTGAACTGAATACAACCAGCTATGGATGGCCTATGTGGCTGCACTCAGACTAGAGAGTGGGCTGCACTCACACACACACACACACACAGACCTTGCAGATCGCTGTGAAAACAGCGCTACAAGGCAAAAGCAAGGTGATTAGTAGGTGAACACAGCGGTTGCTAAATTAGCCTTGGAAAAGCACAAAGAAGCAAATCGCTATCTCTAAACTGGCCCTCAGTCAGCAAACAGCGTCCTGTCACTAACTGAATTCACAGCAGAGTGAGCGCAAAATGGCGCCAGCGACTTTTAAACTGCATCATGACATAATTTCAGCAGCCAATCACAGCCTTGCCAGTAGTTTCATGCCCTCCATGCTGAACAGGATGTGCTCACACTTGGAATCATTCTCATTGGCTGAATTTGTGCAGTTTGAATCTGGGAACTTCCGATTCCGGTATCCGATACGCGGCAAGTATCGGAATCCCGGTATCGGAATTCCGATACCGCAAGTATCGGCCGATACCCGATACTTGCGGTATCGGAATGCTCAACACTACTCTCTAATAAAAGTTCTATTTTTTATATATTTTGGTGGTCTCCCTATTAGCGTATTCTTTTCTTTGTGCATTCATTATGGTTTTTTGTACGCTGGGGGATTGATCCCGTTTTTCTTATGGAGTCTGTCCCATGGTGCCCTCCACATTTTGCATACAATGAGTGAGCCTCCATGCGGGGCGTATGTGCCATGTTGCGTTGCTTTGAATACTCCACTAATATAGCTAGTGCTGACGACACCACCATCAGTGTTACTATACCACTTATATGCCAATTGGAAAAAACAATTCAGGCAATGATGGATGAAGTGGTGTCACAGGAGGAAGAGGAGCTGGAGGAGCAGGGCCACCATTATCAGGCATGTAGTCAACAGATGGCTCAGAGGGTGAGTTTCTGTCCCAACAGCGGCTGGGTACCCAAATGTGCTACCAGGAGACAGTTTGGTAGGAGGAGGATCAACCATGTTCACAGCAGGGTGGCACTCAGAGCAGTTCACGGGCATCACTGGAGTGTGGCTGAGGTGACACAGAGGACCCAGACTATACACCTCTCACCAAGGACAGCAGGGGCTCAGTGGAAAAACAAAGCAGTGGACACGGTAGGGCATGTGATCACAGACAGGCGCATCTGCCTGTCCACAGCCAATATGGGGAGGCTAAAGGCCCCGTCTCACATAGCGATTTACCAACGATCATGACCAGCGATACGACCTGGCCGTGATCGTTGGTAAGTCGTTGTGTGGTCGCTGGGGAGAAGTCACACAGACAGCTCTCTCCAGCGACCAACGATCAGGGGAACGACTTCGGCATCGTTGAAACTGTCTTCAACGATGCCGAAGTCCCCCTGCAGCACCCGGGTAACCAGGGTAAACATCGGGTTACTAAGCGCAGGGCCGCACTTAGTAACCCAATGTTTACCCTGGTTACCAAAAAAAACAAACAGTACATACTCGCCTTTCGGTGTCCATCAGGTCCCTTGCCGTCTGCTTCCTGCTCTGACTGAGTGCCGCCGTACAGTGAGAGCAGAGCGCAGCGGTGACGTCACTGCTGTGCTGTGCTCTCACTGTACGGCGGCACTCAGTCAGAGCAGGAAGCAGACGGCAAGGGACCTGACGGACAGCAGAAGGTGAGTATGTAGTGCTTGTTTTTTTTTACATTTACGCTGGTAACCAGGGTAAACATCGGGTTACTAAGTGTGGCCCTGCGCTTAGTAACCCGATGTTTACCCTGGTTACCAGTGAAGACATTGCTGAATCCGTGTCACACACGCCGATTCAGCGATGTCAGCGGGACCTCAACGACCAAAAAAAGGTCCAGGCCATTCCGACACGACCAGAGATCTCGCAGCAGGGGCCTGGTCGCTGGTACGTGTCACACATAGCGAGATCGCTACTGAGGTCGCTGTTGCGTCACAAAACTTGTGACTCAGCAGCGATCTCGCTAGCGATCTCGCTATGTGAGACGGGGCCTTAACATTTATTAAAATTAACTAGGCATGGATCCCACGGGGCTTGTCCATACCTATGGCATACTAGACAACTATATCAGCTGCACTCAGCCTATGTTCAACTCTATTAATTTAATTTGGGTGCCTTCCCAAGTATAAACACAAAAAAACTGTGTTGGTTACGCCTCTTCCACCTACACCATCATGTCCACCTCCACCTCCTCCTCCAGTCGGACGTCCGCCCCCTGGTTTTAGCTTGCTAGGGTATTTTTTTGTTAATTCTATGTTCTTTTAAGTCAATTCCCTAACCTCCCCTCAAAAAAAAGTCCTCACAAAAATGCAAAAATAGAGTTGGATTACACCTTTTTTGCCTCTTCCCCTTTCATGACCAAGTCCACCTCCTTCTCCACTTGGACCTACGCCTCCTGGTTCTAGATTGTTATTTGTAGTTTTGTTAATTTTAGGTTCTTTTAAGTCGGTTCCATAAAAAAAAACAATGAAAAATAAAAAAATAAAAGAAAAAATAACAAAAACAGTGTTGAATTACTCCTCCCTTGCCTCTTCCACCTACACCACAACTCACACCTCCTCCTGCACTTGGCCCTTTGCATCCTGGTTCTAGATTGCTATTTTTAGTTTTGTTAATTCAAGGTTCTTTTTGGTTAATTCTTTAAAAATTAAAAAAAACAACAACAAAACAATAAAAACAGTAGTGAACTATTCCTCCCTTGCCTCTTCTACCTACACCACCTACTCCACCTCCCCCACTTGGACCTCCTCCACCTCCGGGTTCTAGATTGTTTTTTTCATTTAGTTAATTCTACGTCCTTTTACGTCAGTTCTCTAAAACCCCACTCTAAAGAAAAAAACACACACAAACAGTGTTGGATTCCTTTCCTCTGCCTCTTGCATCTACACCGCCACATCCATTTACACTTCTTCCACCTACTCCACCTCCTCCTCTACTTGGACCTATTCCTACTGGTTCAAGATTCAAATTTTTATTTCTGCTCTGCTTAGCGTAGGAACAGGATGCAGCTGTAGTGAGAGACAGTTCTCCAAAAACACTCTGTATGTGTACTCTGCATCCGTGTCTGTGATAGTACTGTGTGTAACCAAAGGTTTTTAGAATCTTGTACTGTGTCGGTGGGAGTGATGTGCATCTAAATGTATTTTTATACTCTTATGCAACCATGTATGTGATAGTACTGTGCGTAAAAACTATTTTTTTCTAATCTGTTTGTGGGAGAACGTTGAGTAAAATCCACTTAAAAAATTAGGAGAGCATCAAATAAGGGACGTGGACGTGACCGTCAAGTTCTTGCTTTTTCCTATCTTGTTGGTATATTTTTTTCCTCCATGAAACAAAGTTTTAGATTTTTTTTTCTTCTTCTTCTTGAAAGCTTTTATTTTCTGTACATTTGATTCTAATTCTTTTAAATTGGATGTGAGGGATTTTTTTGAGTAATTTCTTTTTCTGATTTCTGCGGTTATGTATACAACTGTTGGTGTTAACAAATTTAAAATATGTTTCTGTAATGAATGGATCTCAATTATGTTCTATAATGATGTCTAGGAATTATAACTTTTCTTTATGGAAATTGAGGGTATGTTGGATCCTCAATGGGTTGAGGGTAGTACACTCATAGAATTTTATAGCATCTCCTTCTCCTCCATTGTATATGATGAACATCGTATAATCATTAGTGATTAGCGAGCACTAAAATGTTTGGGTGCTCGTTGCTTGGGTCGAGCAAATTGGAATACTCGGGTACTCGGCCAGAACAACGAGCCCAATGTAAGTCTATGGGAGACCCGAGTATTTTTACTGCGATCCCCCCCGGGGGTCCTTTTAAGGTCTAAAAACGTCTGAAAATGATGGAAACACTGCTCAAATGACAGGGGGACATCATGGGGATCGCCCCTGGAAACATTCCTGACTCCTAGTTCACAACTTTAATCAATTTTTTCCAAGATTCATGCCATTTTTCCCAGTGACATAAAAAACACATTAAAACGAAACCAAAACGGGTTTTGCTGGGAAATATGTCAAGGTACATCTTTTGCAGGTTAATGACTTGCCTGTAAGGCCAAATATTTAACCCCAGACCAAAAATGTCCTCACTCACTTAGGCTTAGTTCAGATGCAGCGTTTTTGAAGCGTTTTTCATCCTTAACATTGCTTTCAACCACTACAAATGCATTCACTTGGAAATTTTATTGTAACATTTAACAACCCGAGCTGGCCATGTGGTGTGTGACACATAAGCAGACCCATCTTGTTTCAATTAGGAAGGAGGGGCTCTCAAAGTCACAAAGCCTATTTTTAGAGGGGCATCAGGCGGATTTAATATTCTTAAAGGGCCATTATTAAACAGTGGGTCTCCTATGCTGTTATTGCCTATACAGTGAGTGGCTGGGCTGCCAAGAATTATGATGCACCCCAATACCTCTTTCACGAGAGTTACAGGAAGGCTTCCTCAAAAAATTTTGCATTGAATGCAAGGCCTGATATCAAGTCATATGCACCCCAATAAGCCTTTGAACCCAGGCACTGGATGGCCACAGGAAAATACACTTCACATTATTCAATTGGTCCTGCTATACTGTTTTCTTATGTATTAACAGCAAGGCCTGCCCTGCTACCAAGTCATATGCACCACAATAGGCCTTTGAACCCAGATACTGGATGGCCACAGGAAAATACACCTCACATAATTCATTTTGTACTCTAGTACTCTTTTGTTTTACACATTGGCAGCAAGGCCAGCCCTGCTGCATAGTCATATGCACCCATTACGTCTTGGAACCCACATTTTTGATGGGCCCATGAATATCCACTCGTATTTTTAATGGTATGATGGTTCCCTCTTTGCACAATTATTTACAGGACAATTTGGCAATTGTATTTGCAATTGTATTGCAAACTACAGAAGTCAAGGACTAGTATGATTGAGTAGTGTGAGTGTGTACACTTTTGGATATGTTAACATACAAAGGTTAATGAGGACATATAAGGATTAAATACATATAGTGATTACATATATATGAAGATTAACTACATACAGTATAGTTAGATCATCACTAAGAGGTTTTCAAACATCATCGTCTGGAATATCAGAGAAGCTACACCAAGACATAGAACCCCTGGGAGATTACCTACACTGCGTGGGTATCCCCAATTATGCAGGTATCAGCACACTGTACATGTACAGGTACCCCAGTTTTGGCCTCTAACTTAGTCATGTTTCTCTGGTCTTATAGAGTGATTTACACTATGTAATGACTCTAGTTTCACCCAGACCTTCAAGTGGCCACTTTTCAAGGTTAGATGAAACTGAGATATGATGGAGTCATAAGACGAGGGACCATAAACCCCAAAAAATAAAAGCCACGAGGATTTAGATCAAACCACCACAGGCATAGTTTTAGTAAACCTTCATGTTTTACAATGACAAACAGCAAACATATAGAGTCTTAGAACTGTTTGTGAAGTGAATAAAAAACAAATATTTATCAAGATTGTGTCACTATGAGCATTGTCTGTCACATCCGTTAAGCTCCAAGGGTGGTTTGCACGTTAATGACTGGGCAAATTTTTACAATTCTGACCACTGTCCCTTTATGAGGTTTTAACTCGGGAATGCTTCAACGGAGCCTGGTGATTCTGACACTGTTTTCTCATGATATTTTGGGCTTCATGTTAGTGGTAAAATTTCTTTGATATTACCTGCATTTATTTGTGAAAAAAAAACGGAAATTTGGCAAGAATTTAGAAAATTTTGCAATTTTCCAAATTTGAATTTTTATACCCTTAAATCACAGATATATGTCACACAAAATACTTAAGTAACATTTCCCACATTTCTACTTTACATCAGCACAATTTTGGAACCACCATTTTTTTTCATAGGGAATTATAAGGGTTAAAAGTTGACCAACAATTTCTCATTTTTAAAACACCATTTTTTTTAGGGACCACATCACATTTGAAGTCATTTTGAGGGGTCTATATGATAGAAAATAACCAAATGTGACACCATTCTAAAAACTGCACCCCTCAAGGTGCTCAAAACCACATTCCAGAAGTTTATTGACCCTTCAGGTGTTTCACAGGAATTTTTGGAATGTTTAAAAAAAAATGAACATTTAACTTTTTTTCACAAAAAAATTACTTCAGCTTCAATTTGTTTTATTTTACCAAGGTTAACAGGAGAAAATGGACCCCAAACGTTGATTTTGTTGTACAATTTGTCCTGAGTATGCTGATACCCAATATGTGGGGTAAACCACTGTTTGGGCGCATGGCAGAGCTCGGAAGGGAAGGAGCGCCATTTGCCTTTTCAATGCAAAATTGACTGGAATTGAGATGGGACGCCATGTTGCGTTTGGAGAGCCCCTGATGTGCCTAAACATTGAATCCCCCACAAGTGACACCATTTTAGAAAGTTGACCCCCTAAATAACTTATTTAGATGTGTGGTGAGCACTTTGACCAACCAAGTGCTTCACAGAAGTATATAATGCAGAGCCGTAAAAATAAAAAATCATATTTTTTCTTAAAAATGATCTTTTTGCCCCCAATTTTTTATTTTCCTAAGGGTAACAGAATAAATTGGACCCCAAATCTTGTTGTGCAATTTGTGCTGAGTACGCTGATACCCCACATGTGTGGGTAAACCACTGTTTGGGCGCATGGCAGAGCTCAGAAGGGAAGGAGCGTTATTTGACTTTTCAATGCAAAATTGACTGGAAATGAGATGGGACGCCATGTTGTGTTTGGAGAGCCACTGATGTGCCTAAACATTGAAATCCCCCACAAGTGACACCATTTTAGAAAGTGGACCCCTAAAGAACTTATCTAGATGTGTGGTTAGCACTTTGACCCACCAAGTGCTTCACAGAAGTTTATAATGCAGAGCCGTAAAAATAAAAAATACCGTATATACTCGAGTATAAGCTGACCCGAGTATAAGCCGACCCCCCCAATTTTGCCACAAAAAACTGGGAAAACTTATTGACTCGAGTATAAGCCTAGGGTGGAAAATGCAGCAGCTACCGGTGAATTTCAAAAATAAAAATAGATGCTCCATACCGTTCATTATGGCCCCATAGCTGTGCCATATAGTGCTCTGCACCATTCATAATTGCCCCATAGCTGTGCCATATAGTGCTCTGCACCATTCATAATTGCCCCATAGCTGTGCCATATAGTGCTCTGCACCGTTCATAATTGCCCCATAGCTGTGCCATATAGTGCTCTGCACCATTATTTTCCCATAGCTGTGCCATATAGTGCTCTGCACCATTCATTATTGCCCCATAGCTGTGCCATATAGTGCTCTGCACCATTATTGCCCCATAGCTGTGCCATATAGTGCTCTGCACCATTATTGCCCCATAGCTGTGCCATATAGTGCTCTGCACCATTATTGCCCCATAGCTGTGCCATATAGTGCTCTGCACCATTATTGCCCCATAGCTGTGCCATATAGTGCTCTGTACCATTATTGCCCCATAGCTGTGCCATATAGTGCTCTGCACCATTATTGCCCCATAGCTGTGCCATATAGTGCTCTGCACCATTATTGCCCCATAGCTGTGCCATACAGTGCTCTGCACCATTATTGCCCCATAGCTGTGCCATATAGTGCTCTGCACCATTATTGCCCCATAGCTGTGCCATACAGTGCTCTGCACCATTATTGTCCCATAGCTGTGCCATATAGTGCTCTGCACCATTATTGCCCCATAGCTGTGCCATATAGTGCTCTGCACCGTCCATTATTGCCCCATAGCTGTGCCATATAGTGCTCTGCACCGTCCATTATTGCCCCATAGCTGTGCTGCTGCAATAAAAATAATAAAAGACATACTCACCTCTCTTGCTTGCAGCTCCTCGGCGTCCCGTCTCGGCGTCTCTCCGCACTGACTGATCAGGCAGAGGGCGGCGCGCACACTATATGCGTTATCTCGCCCTCTGACCTGCACAGTCAGTGCAGAGAGAGAGACGCCGGGAAGATGGCGCGGCGCCCGGCGTGTGGAACGAGGACAGGTGAATATGTAATACTTACCTGCTCCCGGCGTCCCGCTCCTTCCCCCGGACAGCTGGTCTTCGGTGCCGCAGCCTCTTCCTCTGTCAGCGGTCACCGGCACCGCTGATTAGAGAAATGAATTATGTGGCTCCGCCCCTATGGGAGGTGGAGCAGCCTATTCATTTCTCTAATGAGCGGTCCCACGTGACCGCTGAACAGGGGAAGAGCTGCTGCACCCGGAGACCGTGGGACGGGCAGGGGGAGCGTCAGGATCACCGGGACTAGGTAAGTATGCCTCGGGCGCCCTCTCCCCCTCACCCACCAACCGTGACTCGAGTATAAGCCGAGAAGGGCACTTTCAGCCCAAAGATTTGGGCTGAAAATCTCGGCTTATACTCGAGTATATACGGTAATATTTTTTAACAAAAATGAATTTTTCGCCCCCAATTATTTATCTTTCCAAGGGTACCAGAAGAAATTGTACCCCAAAAGTAGTTGTGCAATTTATCCTGAGTACTCTGATACCCCATATGTGGGGGTAAACCACTGTTTGGGCGCATGGCAGAGCTCGGAAGGGATGGAGCGCTGTATGATTTTTCAATGCAAAATTGACTGGAATTGAGATGGGACACCATGTTGCGTATGGATAGCCCCTGATGTGCCTAAACATTGAAACCCCCACAAGTGACACTATTTTGGAAAGTAGACCCCCTAAGGAACTCATGTAGATGTATTGTAAGAGCTTTAAACCCCCAAGTGTTTCACTACAGTTTATAATGCAGAGCCATGAAAATAAAAATTCTTTTTTTTCCACAAAAATTATTTTTTAGCCCCCAGTTTTGTAATTTCTCAAGATTAACAGGAGAAATTGGACCCCAAAAGTTGTTGTGCAATTTGTTCTGAGTACTCAGATACCCTATTTGTGGGGAGGAACCACCGTTTGGGTGAATGGCAGAGCTCGGAAGGGAAAGAGCACCATTTGGAATGCAGACTTAGATGGATTGGTCTGCAGGCATTTGCAGAGCCCCTGACAGGGGCTGGCTGGCACTTTTCAGCCTGGGGGGCAATCACAAGGCGGTGGCCCTCCATTTCCCAGCTTACTGCAGAGATATGGGAACAGAACCGAGCTTACTGCAGAGATATGGGAACAGAACCGAGCTTACTGCAGAGATATGGCAGCAGAACCGAGCTTACTACAGAGAAATGGGAGCAGAACAGAGCTTACTGCAGAGATAAGGGAGCAGAAAGGCACTTATTGCAGAGATATGGGAACAGAACCGAGCTTACTACAGAGATATGGGAGCAGAACCGAGCTTACTGCACAGATATGGGAGCAGAACCGAGCTTACTATGGAGATATGGGAGCAGAACTGAGCTTACTACAGAGATATGGGAGCAGAACCGAGCTTACTCCAGAGATATGGGAGCAGAACCGAGCTTACTCCAGAGATATGGAAGCAGAACTGGGCTTACTACAGAGATATGGGAGCAGAACCGAGTTTACTACAAAGATGTGGAAGCAGAACCGAGCTTACTGCAGAGATATGGGAGCAGAACCGAGCTTACTCCAGAGATATGGGAGCAGAGCCGAGCTTACTACAGAGATATGGGAGCAGAACCGAGCTTACTACAGAGATATGGGAGCAGAACCGAGCTTACTGCAGAGATATGGGAGAAGAACCGAGCTTACTACAGAGATATGGGTGCAGAACTGAGCTTACTCCAGAGATATGAGAGCAGAACCGAGCTTACTCCAGAGATATGGGAGCAGAACCGAGCTTACTCCAGAGATATGAGAGCAAAACCGAGCTTACTCCAGAGATATGGGAGCAGAACCGAGTTTACTGCAGAGATATGGGAGCAGAACCGGGCTTACTACAGAGATATGGGAGCAGAACTGAGCTTACTACAAAGATATGGGAGCAGAACCGAGCTTACTCCAGAGATATGGGAGCAGAACCGAGCTTATTACAGAGATATGGAAGCAGAACCGAGCTTACTACAGAGATATGGGAGCAGAACCGAGCTTACTGCAGAGATATGGGAGCAGAACCGAGCTTACTACAGAGATATGTGAGCAGAACCGAGCTTACTACAGAGATATGGAAGCAGAACCGGGCTTACTACAGAGATATGGAAGCAGAACCGGGCTTACTACAAAGATATGGGAGGAGAACAGAGCTTACTACAGAGATATGGGAGCAGAACCGAGCTTACTACAGAGATATGGGAGCAGAACCGAGCTTACTGCAGAGATACGGCAGCAGAACCGAGCTTACTGCAGAGATATGGCAGCAGAACAGAGCTTACTAAAGAGATATGGGAGCAGAACCAAGCTTACTACAGAGATGTGTGAGCAGAACAGAGCTTACTACAGAGATATGGGAGCAGAACCGAGATTACTACAGAGATATGTGAGCAGAACAGAGCTTACTACAGAGATATGGGAGCAGAACCGAGCTTACTACAGAGATATGGGAGCAGAACCGAGCTTACTGCAGAGATATGGCAGCAGAACCAAGCTTACTCCAGAGATATGGGAGCAGAACCGAGCTTAATAAGTCTACTACATGGAACCAAGCCTGCTACATAGAAACTGGAGCAGAACCGAGATTACGACATACATACAGTACCATAATCTAGATTACTACATTGATACAGTACCAGAACCAAGCTTACTTAGATATGGTGCTATAACTGAGCTTACTTACAAACATACATACAACAATACAGCTACACAGTGCCTAGTACTATCACCACTACACAGCGAATACATAATATTATAATATCACCATTACCTCTACATGAAACTACACTCTATACAAAGACCAATGATGCCACCATACACTCCCTGACAGAAGTTATGTCGCTTATCCATGTTATGTAAATAAAAGCTTATAACCTGACGTTAAGTTCATCCATTGGTTGTATAAGTTATTCTTTTGAAAGCTGAAACACTCCAAAATGTGGTTTAGGTTAAGAAACTAAATTGTCATTGTTAAATATGCTTATTTTGCACATTTATTTAATCAGGACTATTCACCAGGTGCTTACTCTTAAAGAAAAATGGCATGGTATTCTCATAAAAAGTATAGTGGTTTATTGAATTGTCCACAGAAAAACCACATTGCAGCAAAACATAAAAGTAGATGAAATAGTTACGAACAGATTGCCCATGTGTAAATATCAGCGCTTGTCTTGTTACTCATCTTTCCCAAAGTCCTGAATGGTAAAACCCGTCTGTCTGTGAACTCTGAAGTCATCATGGTTACCGGCTATTCCTTCCTTGTGTCGTGTCTTGTCTGATGTCCATGGAGAATGATGGTGAAGGCAGGAGGTGGCAGCTCCCACGTGACAAAAGCCCCCCACCCTCCTAAGAGACATTATTTATATGTCCCACAGACCACGTGTTCCCTGTATATGGCATTGACTTATACTCTGAGCTACATACACAGAAATAGCTGTTTGTAATGTCAGCAAGAAGCAATGTGCTCAGTACAGAATAAGAATAACTCAATAATTAATATTTAACAGTCATCAATACAGAAATATTGATCAGTTAATGGACCCAGAATGGTCAGATTTTGGCAAGACAAAAGTTTTGACGCCCACAGAAAGTAATGTGATATTCAAACAATCAACTTAAAATACAAGTATACGTTGCATAACATTGGTGAATGAAGTTGTGGTGCTATTAGTCATATTTAATATTTTATTTGACTTCCATGAGCTTGAAGGACTGCATCCATGCAGTTCAACAATGATTCATACAATTTATTAATGAAGTCATCAGGAATAGCAAAGAATGCTGTCTTACATGCCTCCCAGAGTTCATCTAGATTCTTTGGTTTTGTCTTCCAAGCTTCCTCTTTCATCCTACCCCAAACATGCTCAATGATGTTCATGTCTGGTGACTGGGCTGGCCAGTCCTTGAGCACCTTGATCTTTTTTGCCTGGAGGAACTTTGTTGTAGAGATGAATGAATGAGATGGAGCACCATCCTGCTGCAGAATTTGACCCCTTTTATGATTTGGAACATAAGAGGTAGCTAATACTTCTTGGTATTTTAGGCTATTAATATTGCCTTCCACCTTGCAAATGTTTCGCACACCCCTATACTGAATGAAACCCCAGACCATGATCTTTCCACCACCAAATTTAACTGTTTTCTGGGTGTATTTTGGATCCATACGGGCTCCAGTAGGTCTCCTGCAGTATTTGCAGCGGCTGTGGTGTAATTATACTGAAGATTCATCAGAGAAATCCACCTTCTGCCACTTTTCCAGTGTCCATCTATTTAGCAGGCTGTGGGACTTTGCAAATGTCACACGGTTTTTTATTTGCCTTTTGTTTAGTGCTGGCTTCTGGGCACTGATTCAACCATGGAGGCCATTTTGAGACAGAATCCTACAAACTGTTCTAGTTGACGCAGGGACTTGAGGTGACCAGGCCTGTTGGAGCTCTGCTGCAGTGGAAGAGGGGCTTGCTTTGGATTTTCTAACCAAAAAACATTCCTCCTGAGCAGTTGTCTTGCGGGGTCTGCCGGACCTGGGCTTATCAAACACATCTCCAGTCTCTTCAAATCTTTTTCGAATTCTTTGTACTTGATGCTGAGACACATTAAAGGTGCCCGCCACCTCTGCAGTGGATCTGGTCTCTTGATAATCCAGGCTTTGGTCGCAGGGTGGAAATTTGGCATGTTGTCAGAGCCTAAGTTGCAGTTCAAGTGAAGGTCTGGGATGCTGGGTTTCTTTTTATACACACACACTAATTAACCGATCATTTACTGAGCACAGGTGAGGATGTAAACTAGGATTGGGTGCATTATATGACCGACAATAAAACTTTTGTCTTGCTAAAATCTGACCATTCTGTGTCCATTAACTGATCAATATTTCTGCATTGATGACAATTTATTTTCTTAACCTAAACCACATTTTGGAGGGTTTCAGCTTTCAAAAGAATAATTTATACAACCAATGGATGAATTCAACGTCAGGTTATAACCTTTTTTTTACATAACATGGATAAGCGACATAACTTCTGTCAGGGAGTGTACACCTTTTACAACTTGTATACTACAATACTGATCATTAATTTGAAAAAAGCACAATACTAAGTGCCATTGTATACAGGAACTCTGTATTTACTGTCAGTGTAAAGATAATACAGTGATCACTGGTGACATTATACACAGGAGATCTGTATAAGGTGTCGGTGTACAGGTAATACAGTGATCACCACTGCCAGTGACATTATACACAGGAGCTTTGTATATAATATACAGTGTATAGTGTCAGTGTATAGGTAATACACTGACTCACTAGTGATGTCTCTAGCTGAAGTCCTTCATCTTTGCTTTTCATTTTCATCCAGCACAGACCGCCGTCACTTCTTCCAGCCAGGACTCGTCTCTGCACAAAATAACACAGTTACCTAAAGCACGGCTTCCAGAGCACATTCCCCACTTTTTCCCTTTCTTCTACACTACACATCTGAATACAGAGGTGCACCCACAATCAATATATAATTGGTTATTATGCAACCTCATAGATTGTAAGTTTGCGAGAGGGGCCCTCATTCCTTTTGGTATCTGTTGATCTATGTGTTTATTGTTATGCTTAATGTCCATTATCTGCACAAGTCCCCTCTAAAATGTAAAGTGTTGCAGAATATGTTGGCACTATAGAAATAAATTATAATTATTATCCCATCATTCCAAATATAAATTATAATCCACCACTGTGCACCCACTAACTATAAATAGCCACTTTCCCCATTTAATATATAAATTAATTAGCACCTGTACCCTTTCCCCCAATTCATTACCAGTCACTTCATCCTCAACGCTCCCCACTATGTACCTACCACTCTAACCCTAACCCCGATTCATTATAGTTACATGCCCCTCCCACCCCAATTCATTGTCATGTCTTTCTCTCCCACCCTCTATTCATTATCAACTGCTCTACCCCACATTCAATACAGCATTTACTCCCCCACCCTTAAAATTCATTATTTGTTCTTCCCCTAGATCATCATTTGCTCTCCCCACCCCCTCTTCAATTGATCATTTGCTCTCCCCACCTTCAATTAAATTGCTGTCCCCTGTCCCTCACACTGAATTCATCATTTGCAGTCCCCCCACTTTAATTTGAAGTCCCCTTACTTCATTCATTGCAGTCCCCTATCACCCCCTCACTTCACCTGCAGTGCCCGTTCATCATTTGCAGCCCCCTATCCCCCTTCCATTTAATCATGAGCAGTCCCACCTCAGACAAACTTCATCATGTGCAGTCTTGCAGTCCCCTTCCCCCCACTTCATCATGTGCAGTCCCCATTACCCACCCACTTCATCATGTGCAGTACCCTTACCCCCCACTTCATCATGTGCAGTCACCCTTACCCCCCACTTCATGTGCAGTCCATCTTACCCCCCACTTTATCATGAGCAGTCCCCATTACCCCCACTTCATGTGCAGTTCACCTTACCCCCCACTTCATCATGTGCAGTCCCCCTTACCCCCACTTCATCATGTGCAGCCCCACTCCCCCATTTCATCATGTGCAGTCCCCCTTACTCCCTCCCACTTCATCATGTGCAGTCCCCCTTACCCCCCACTTCATGTGCAGCCCAATTCTCCCTTCATCATGCGCAATCCCCCTTACCCCCACATCATCATGTGCGGCCCCATTCCACAATGTACAGCCCCACTCTCCCCACTTCATCATGTGCAGTCCCCCTTAACCCCCAATTCATCATATGCAGTCCCCCTTACCCCCCACTTCATCATGTGCAGCCCCACTCCCCCATTTCATCATGTGCAGTCCCCCTTACTTCCTCCCACTTCATCATGTGCAGTCCCCCTTTCCCCCCACTTCATGTGCAGCCCCACTCTCCCTTCATCATGCGCAATCCCCCTTACCCCCACATCATCATGTGCGGCCCCATTCCACAATGTACAGCCCCACTCTCCTCACTTCATCATGTGCAGTCTCCTTTATCTACTAAACTCCATCATGTCCAGCCCCACTCCCCTTCATCATGTGCAGCCCCACTTACCCCCTCACTCCATCATGTGCAGTCTCCTTTAACCCCCAAATTCCATCATGTGCAGTCTCCTTACACCCCCCACTTAATCACTTGCAGTTAGCCACCATTAAATTTATTTTATAAAGAAAACAAAAAAGTTTTTCATACTTATCTCACCAGTCGCTCCCCTGCAGCACCTGTCTGCTTCTAGCATTCGGGACATGTCGGCGCGTGCGTGAAGATGTCATCGCGCATGCCCGACACCTAACCTGGAAGTATAGAGAACATGAAGGGAGCAGAAGCTGTGCAGCCGTCAAGGTGACAGCCAAGCATAGCTCCTGGCCCCAGCGCAGACGTGTGCGCTAACTGTGATGCGGCTGTGTCTGCTGCCGGCCGCGTCACAGTACAGCGGACATGGCTGCGCACAATTTGCTGTGTGGCTGTAGCCACCACCAGGCAGCCGGCCCTGAACAGCTGCTGGGGAAGTGGCCCGGGGGGCATTTGCCTCTTTGCCACCTGGGCCAGTCAGCCCCTGGCCCCTGATGTACCTAAACAGTAGAAACCCCCCACAAGTGACCCCATATTGGAAAGTAGACCCCCAAGGAACTTATCTAGATGTGTTGTGAGAACTTTGAACCCCCAAGTGTTTCACTACAGTTTATAACGCAGAGCCGTGAAAATAAAAAATCATTTTTTCCCACAAAAATGGTTTTTAGCCCCTCAAATTTTTATTTTCCCAAGGGTAACAAGAGAAATTGAACCCCAAGAGTTGTTGTCCAATTTGTCCTGAGTACGCTGATACCCCATATGTTGGGGTAAACCCCTATTTGGGCTCACTGGAGAGCTTGGAAGGGAAGGAGCACTGTTTTACTTTGTCAACACAGAATTGGCTGTAATTGAGATCGGACACTGTTGTGAATTCTGCTTTGGGCTCCCTCCGGTGGTTATAAGTGGTAGCGCTGCTGTCTTTGGATCGCAGCATTCATCAGGTTTGTCCACTTATTGCAATTCTGACTGGGCTATTTAGTTTTGCTTGACCCTTTAGTCAGTGCCAGTTGTCCATTGTTCCTGGAGGATTCACATCCCTGCCTGGTCTCTCCTGCTTTGATGTTCATTTCAACAAAGATAAGTTCTGGCTTTGTTTTTTGCAGTCCACATGCTGTGGGCCTTATAGTTCAGTTCATTTCCATGTTTTGTCTTGTCCAGCTTGGTCTGTATAAGGATTTGTTCAGCCAAGCTGGTATCTCTGGAGATGCAGATATACCCTCCATATCTTTAGTTAGATGTGGAGATTTTGTATTTTCTGTGGTGGATATTTTCTAGTGTTTTAATACTGACCGCATAGTACTCTGTCCTATCCTTTCTATTTAGCTAGAGCGGCCTCCTTTGCTAAATCCTCATTTCAGTCTGCGTATGTTATTTCCCTCTCCTCTCACAGTCAATATTTGTGGGGGGCTGTCTATCCTTTGGGGATTTTCTCTGAGGCAAGATAGCTTTCTCGTTTCTATCTTTAGGGGTATTTAGTCCTCCGGCTGTGTCGAGATGTTTAGGGAGTGTTAGGTACATCCCACGGCTACTTCTAGTTGCGGTGTTAAGTTCAGGGTCTGTGGTCAGTACAGGTACCACCTTCTCCAGAGTACATCTCATGCTGCTCCTAGGCCACCAGATAATAACAGTACAACTGGCCAACAATGAGTTAATCGCATCTCAGAAGAAGGGAAGGAAAGTGCTGAGCCATTTTTTTTTCTGTAGTCTGTTGTGTCTTTTCTTCCCTCTTTACCTCTGGGTGGCTCAGGAGTTTGGCGCTGGCATGGGTGTTCAGGGATTGGCTTCTCGTGTGGATCAACTTGCTGCTAGGGTACAGGGTATTTCCGATTATATCGTTCAGACTCCGGTTTTAGAGCCTAGAATTCCAACTTCTGATTTGTTTTTTGGGGACAGGTCCAGATTTTTGAGCTTTAAAAATAACTGTAAACTGTTTTTTGCTCTGAAACCCCGTTCCTCTGGTGATCCCATCCAGGAGGTTAAAATTGTCATCTCTCTGCTGCGTGGTGATCCTCAGGATTGGGCATTTTCCCTGGAATCTGGGAATCCGGCTTTGCTTAATGTAGACACCTTTTTTCAGGCGCTAGGGTTATTGTATGATGAAGCTAATTCAGTGGATCATGCTGAGAAGACCTTGTTGGCCCTGTGTCAGGGTCAAAAAGCGGCAGAATCTTATTGCCAGAAATTTCGAAAATGGTGTGCTGACTAAATGGAATGAGGATGCCTTGGCGGCAATTTTCAGAAAGGGTCTTTCTGAATCCGTTAAAGATGTTATGGTGGGGTTCCCCACGCCTGCTGGTCTGAGTGATTCTATGTCTCTGGCCATTCAGATTGATCGGCGCTTGCGCAAACGCAAAGTTGTGCACACTATGGCGTTGTCTTCCGAGCGGAGTCCTGAGCCTATGCAGTGTGATAGGATTTTGTCTAGAGCTGAAAGACAAGGATTCAGACGTCAGAATAGGTTGTGTTTTTACTGCGGCGATTCTGCTCATGTTATTTCTGATTGCCCTAAGCGTACAAAGAGAATCGCTAGTTCCGTTACCATTAGTACTGTACAACTAAATTTCTGTTATCTGTGACCCTGATCTGCTCATTATCGTCATTTTCTGTCATGGCATTTGTGGATTCAGGCGCCGCTTTGAACTTGATGGACTTAGAATTAGCCAGACGTTGTGGTTTCCCCTTGCAGCCTTTGCAGAACCCTATTCCTTTGAGGGGCATTGATGCTACACCGTTGGCTAAAAATAAACCTCAGTTTTGGACACAGCTGACCATGTGCATGGCGCCAGCCCATCAGGAAGATTGTCGTTTTCTGCTGTTGCATAATTTGCATGATGCTATTTTGCTGGGTTTCAAATGGTTACAGGTGCATAATCCGGTATTAGATTGGAAATCTATGTCTGTGACTAGTTGGGGTTGTCAGGGGGTTCATGGTGACGTTCCTTTGATGTCAATATCCTCTTCCCCCTCTTCTGAAATTCCTGAGTTTTTGTCAGATTTCCAGGATGTATTCGATGAGCCCAAATCCAGTTCCCTTCCACCGCATAGGGACTGTGATTGTGCTATTCGGTGAACTAGACCGTGAGCACTGCTCCAGTAGGTGCACGGGTAGGTTCCCACACCATATAGCTAGTAAATATAACAAAACCCGGCACTCAACTTCAATATGAGATGCTGAATATTTTATTGCGTAGTGTCAATAACAAAACGTTTCGGTCCTTCAGACCTTCCTCAGTTACTACAACGTGTGAAAAAGAAATAAACATAACAATTTAAACACAAACCCAAAAAACAAAATAGAAAATCAAAAGTATATACAATGATATGTAACGTACAACATTATGTACAGGATATAGGATCGGTCATATATAAGTAGGAATATATTTGATATAACGCTTTAGGAGCCAAATCTAGCATACCGATTTGTGAGGTGAATAAGATAGAGTCTCATAGCCAATAGGTCCCTATTGGAATCACTAGAGAAAGAGGAAAGGGATGATATTATAAATCATAAAGTGCAGTACGGTGTTATCTGTGCCCCAGCTCCATAGTGGATACCTTAATTTTCAGAAGCAGCTCCTGGATTTGAGTAAGAGCTGTAAAACAAGGGAGGATAGCCTGAGTCCTTGTGAGCTGTGAGTGGCCATATAGTGCCGTGGAGTGGGCGTGGCCACTGTCCAGTTTGTGCTGCTGAGCTGAGAGGAGATGAAGGTTACCTGTAGTGTGTCCGGGTATAGATGCGGTGTCCACCTCTAGTCATAACCGTCTGCCGGAATGAAGGAGACCGGCGTATGCGCCCTTTTCTGTGTGGCACGAGAGGCCGGAAGTGACACACCGGAAGTACCCCTCCGGATTGACAGATATGAGGCGTCCAATAGAAAGCCCCGTGCTGGTGATAGGCGGGTCTAAGAGGTAGCTAAGGCTGATGTACAGCTAGTCCAATAGAAGGACAGATCGCTTGAAGTGGGCGGAGCTAAGGGGCGATGCTGCACTTATGGTGAAAGCAGATGGTGGAATAAGAAACAAAGTGCTATAAAAGTGGTGACCGTAATGGTGTCCATCGCGGTGATTAAAGATGGTGAATAGGCACGGTTCAATACAGGCGGCTCTGGAAGAACAGACAATAGTATTAGTATTTATACAGTCACATGCTTGTTCAAAAGAGTCATTGCAATATATAATCTTGTACCGTAAATAACTGCACCGCTGGACATTTAGGCTATTTGAGAAGAAAAACAGTCTGTAAATAAAGAGAATCAGAACGAAGCCGTCTACCATTATGCATGTTGTCCATAAAGGAGGAGATGTAATTAAATACAATAGGAATGGCCAAACTCAAAGTGTTAATTGCCAAGTACATCTTTATGGTAATGGATCTCCAGTAGAGATCACTGTGTGAAGGCCAAGAGGTCATAGTCTCTGTTAAGACCTCTGGGGTGTAGGGTATCCAATGTATGGATCCAGAATGCCTCGCGGCGTTTCAGTATAGCTACCCTGTCCCCCCCTCTTCTTGGTGTTTCAACCTGTTCTATAACCAAGAATTTGAGTTGGGAGATATTGTGTCCTTTAGAGATGAAATGTTGAGGAATGGGTAGTAGTGTATTCCTACACCTGATGGTCGACTTGTGTTTAGAGATCCGCTCGCGGATCTGCTGCGTGGTCTCTCCTACGTATAGTAGTCCGCAGGGACATTTTATGAGGTAGATGACATGTGTGGAATCACACGTGTAGTAATGTTTAATGGGAAAGTTTTTGCCCGAATATGGGTGATTGAAGGACCTGCCTCTGAGTACGTTACTGCATTGGGAGCAGTGTAGGCATGGGAAAGTGCCATATTTCGGGTTCTGTAGAAAGCGTTGTCTGGGATGGTGTTTTGCTGTACCCATGTCCGCTCTAATAAGTGTATCCCGGATGTTCCTCGCCCTCCTAAAACAGGGGAGGAAGGGCTCTCTAAACTCTCTGATATTGGGATGGGCGGTGGCCAATAGATGCCAGTGCTGACGGATTTTCCTGTGTAGGATATATGCGTATGTGTGGAAAGAATGCACGAATGGAATGCGGTCCTTATTTCGTCTAGTTCCATTGGATGTCTGATCCGTGTCGTCCAGGACAGATGATGGGTAACCCCTAGACTGGAATTTAGTTTTCATTTCAGACGACATATTCTGCATTTGGGGCGGCACATTGGAGTCATTGCTATCATTCTTCGAATTTCTCAACTCAACAAGGCCGGGCATCACATTCACAATGTCCCACGACCTACACAGGATGAATTTCCTGGACACCGTCGTGATTAAAGACCCGAACGGGGCTCTGAGCACAGACCTTCACATAAAGGATACAGACCGCAATAGTCTACTACACTTTGATAGTCTACACCCACACGCGGTCAAACGTTCGATCCCTAAATCCCAAATTCAAAGGGTGTCCCGCATAGTATCTGATGGTAATCTGCGAGAACAACGGGTGTCAGAAATGAAAACTAAATTCCAGTCTAGGGGTTACCCATCATCTGTCCTGGACGACACGGATCAGACATCCAATGGAACTAGACGAAATAAGGACCGCATTCCATTCGTGCATTCTTTCCACCCGTACGCATATATCCTACACAGGAAAATCCGTCAGCACTGGCATCTATTGGCCACCGCCCATCCCAATATCAGAGAGTTTAGAGAGCCCTTCCTCCCCTGTTTTAGGAGGGCGAGGAACATCCGGGATACACTTATTAGAGCGGACATGGGTACAGCAAAACACCATCCCAGACAACGCTTTCTACAGAACCCGAAATATGTCACTTTCCCATGCCTACACTGCTCCCAATGCAGTAACGTACTCAGAGGCAGCTCCTTCAATCACCCATATTCGGGCAAAAACTTTCCCATTAAACATTACTACACGTGTGATTCCACACATGTCATCTACCTCATAAAATGTCCCTGCGGACTACTATACGTAGGAGAGACCACGCAGCAGATCCGCGAGCGGATCTCTAAACACAAGTCGACCATCAGGTGTAGGAATACACTACTACCCATTCCTCAACATTTCATCTCTAAAGGACACAATATCTCCCAACTCAAATTCTTGGTTATAGAACAGGTTGAAACACCAAGAAGAGGGGGGGACAGGGTAGCTATACTGAAACGCCGCGAGGCATTCTGGATCCATACATTGGATACCCTACACCCCAGAGGTCTTAACAGAGACTATGACCTCTTGGCCTTCACACAGTGATCTCTACTGGAGATCCATTACCATAAAGATGTACTTGACAATTAACACTTTGAGTTTGGCCATTCCTATTGTATTTAATTACATCTCCTCCTTTATGGACAACATGCATAATGGTAGACGGCTTCGTTCTGATTCTCTTTATTTACAGACTGTTTTTCTTCTCAAATAGCCTAAATGTCCAGCGGTGCAGTTATTTACGGTACAAGATTATATATTGCAATGACTCTTTTGAACAAGCATGTGACTGTATAAATACTAATACTATTGTCTGTTCTTCCAGAGCCGCCTGTATTGCCTATTCACCATCTTTAATCACCGCGATGGACACCATTACGGTCACCACTTTTATAGCACTTTGTTTCTTATTCCACCATCTGCTTTCACCATAAGTGCAGCATCGCCCCTTAGCTCCGCCCACTTCAAGGGATCTGTCCTTCTATTGGACTAGCTGTACATCAGCCTTAGCTACCTCTTAGACCCGCCTATCACCAGCACGGGGCTTTCTATTGGATGCCTCATATCTGTCAATCCGGAGGGGTACTTCCGGTGTGTCACTTCCGGCCTCTCGTGTGTTGTGATTTTGCTTTTTGCTCCCTCTAGTGGTCATTAGTGATTTGACTCTGGAGCTTCTGTCTTTTCCTATATCCTCACCTGGGCCGTTAGTTCAGGGGCGTTGCTATATAAGCTCCCTGGACCTTCAGTTCAATGCCTGGCATCGTTGAAATCAGAGCTAATCTGTTGTGCTCTTGTCCTATGATCCTGGTTCCTGTATTTCAAGCTAAGTCTGTTCCTTGCTTTTTGCTTTTGTTTTGTTTGGTATTTTTGTCCAGCTTGTTCCAATCTGTATCCTGACCTTTGCTGGAAGCTCTAGGGGGCTGGTGTTCTCCCCCCGGACCGTTAGACGGTTCGGGGGTTCTTGAATCTCCAGCGTGGATTTTTATAGGGTTTTTGTTGACCAGATAAGTTATCTTGCTATATTCTGCTATTAGTAAGCTGGCCTCTCTTTGCTGAACCTGGTTCATTTCTGTGTTTGTCATTTCCTCTTACCTCACCGTTATTATTTGTGGGGGGCTTGTATCTTGCTTTGGGGTCCCTTTCTCTGGAGGCAAGAGAGGTCTTTGTTTTCTTCTCCTAGGGGTAGTTAGATTCTCCGGCTGGCGCGTGTCATCTAGCGATCACCGTAGGCATGATCCCCGGCTACTTCTAGTGTTGGCGTTAGGAGTAGCTATTTGGTCAACCCAGTTACCACAGCCCTATGAGCTGGATTTTTGAATCTCGCAGACTTACACGTTCCTCTGAGACCCTGTCCACTGGGGTCATAACACTCGTGCCACACAGAAAAGGGCGCACACGCCGGTCTCCTTCATTCCGGCAGACGGTAATGACTAGCAGTGGACACCGCGTCTATACCCGGACACACTACAGGTAACCTTCATCTCCTCTCAGCTCAGCAGCACAAAATGGACAGTGGCCACGCCCACTCCACGGCACTATATGGCCACTCACAGCTCACAAGGACTCAGGCTATCCTCCCTTGTTTTACAGCTCTTACTCAAATCCAGGAGCTGCTTCTGAAAATTAAGGTATCCACTATGGAGCTGGGGCACAGATAACACCGTACTGCACTTTATGATTTATAATATCATCCCTTTCCTCTTTCTCTAGTGATTCCAATAGGGACCTATTGGCTATGAGACTCTATCTTATTCACCTCACAAATCGGTATGCTAGATTTGGCTCCTAAAGCGTTATATCAAATATATTCCTACTTATATATGACCGATCCTATATCCTGTACATAATGTTGTACGTTACATATCATTGTATATACTTTTGTTTTTCTATTTTGTTTTTTGGGTTTGTGTTTAAATTGTTATGTTTATTTCCTTTTCACACGTTGTAGTAACTGAGGAAGGTCTGAAGGACCGAAACGTTTTGTTATTGACACTACGCAATAAAATATTCAGCATCTCATATTGAAGTTGAGTGCCGGGTTTTGTTATATTTACTAGCTATATGGTGTGGGAACCTACCCGTGCACCTACTGGAGCAGTGCTCACGGTCTAGTTCACCGCATAGTCTACCCATACGTGATAGCACGCTCACCCGGTCATGACCTCTAACACCTTCTCGTATAACGCTGAAGAAACCACTAGCATCCTATCACACTCCAATTATTCGAGTGATTTCCTTAAAACAGCACCCCGGGAAACTAGGGGACGGGACCTAGAGCGGGAACTTAGGCATCACATTAACGTTGAGTTACATTGTGCCACTCTCTCGGAATATTTGCGTACACAACGCATCCCGAGGGGCCTTAGAGTTCCCCTTCGCCCCACTCTGTTCCGGGATTCTCAGGAGTACTGCACGCGGTTTGAGCACATTTTAAATAAATGCTCACTGGACTTGATCACTCTCACCATTGAACATCTACATAAGGCCATAACGGCAAGTTCAGAATAAATCAAGGCTATTGAGGCTCAGCTCTCATCCACAGGTACTCCAGAGGAACTCAGCTTACTGAAATCGGAAATCAAGACCAGAACAGATCAACACCGAAGGGACACGGAAAGCAGGAAGCGCCAAAAGTTCGCTAGAGATACAGAGGACTACGAACTCAATCGCGTCTACAAATGGCAGGACAGCTACACTTCTCATCGCATCAATTCAAGAACTGGACCTCGCTCATCAACAGACTACTCCAATTCGGAATCCGAAATGGACAGGGGATCCTCCATTCCAAATACATCTCGTTTTTTAGGACAAAGGGGCCCATGCGGGAGAAAAAGAGGACGCGGAGGGGCCATGGAGGCCAGAAAGGACATGGAACAAGGGCGGATCACACGGTCACAGGTATGGAGTCCCTAATCGTGAACATTTCTTCAAAAACTTTGGGGACATCAGAGTATAGCGTCCTACAAAAGGGACTGTCCTTTTGTCCTGCATACCAGTACCGCACATTTGACCTTGATATGGACCTTCAGAGGTTCTATCGGACCTTACGTCTGAAAGTGTATTTCTCTGAACCCCAACATAACACCTCACCAGTTCCCACGAGTGTAGATAATCCACCCCAACTTCTTACCGCTGAGAGCCTGGGCCTACGCTCTAAAAGTCACTTTAGACCCCCACGGGGGTCACATGCGGTAGAGACATTCATAGAGTTTATCCAAAGTTCCTTTCAGGAACTCCGGGGACAAATCCAACTGGGCCACCTTCACTATCCGCCTAATCTCACCAACACTGAGCAACAAGCCCTCCGAACACTACAATCGGACACTAGTCTGATAATAAAACCAGCAGATAAGGGTGGGGCCACAGTTATCATGGATAAGAGCGAGTACCTCAAAGAAGTACTGAGACAGCTTGATAACCCAACCATCTACCACAAACTAGACTCCAACCCTACTAACTCCATTAAAAATAGAATCTCTAATATCCTCGGGAGGTACACGGAACTCGGTGTCCTAGACATGAAAACATGTGTCTATCTCACCAATGACCACCCGGTCACCCCGGTGTTCTACATACTCCCTAAGATCCATAAGAGCTTGGAACACCCTCCTGGGCGGCCCATAGTGGCCGCCACAAATTCGATCTTATCCCCCATCGCCATCTTTCTGGAAAAAGTCCTGACCCCACATATTCGCTCCACAAGATCCTATCTTCTAGACACAGGAGCCTTTCTCAACATTATACGTTCCATGGGGCATATTCCACCTAGCGCTATATTGGTATCCCTAGATGTGAAAGATCTTTACACCTCCATACCACATGTAGAAGGGATAAATTCGGTGAAAAAACTCCTGACAACAGCAGGGACGGACCACAGACAGATAGATCTATGTATTGAACTCCTCACGGTGGTACTGGATTCTAATAATTTCCTGTTCCAAGACCAGTTTTTCCTACAGATACGCGGAACTGCAATGGGCTCCAATGTGGCGCCTCCGTATGCAAACTGATACATGGCAGATTTCGAGGAGAGTCATATTTACCCTGACACACGGTTCCAGGAGAACGTGTTGTTATGGAAAAGATATATTGACGACATATTCTGCATTTGGGGCGGCACATTGGAGTCCCTGCTATCATTCTTCGAATTTCTCAACTCAACATGGCCGGGCATCACATTCACAATGTCCCACGACCTACACAGGATGAATTTCCTGGACACCGTCGTGATTAAAGACCCGAACGGGGCTCTGAGCACAGACCTTCACATAAAGGATACAGACCGCAATAGTCTACTACACTTTGATAGTCTACACCCACACGCGGTCAAACGTTCGATCCCTAAATCCCAAATTCAAAGGGTGTCCCGCATAGTATCTGATGGTAATCTGCGAGAACAACGGGTGTCAGAAATGAAAACTAAATTCCAGTCTAGGGGTTACCCATCATCTGTCCTGGACGACACGGATCAGACATCCAATGGAACTAGACGAAATAAGGACTGCATTCCATTCGTGCATTCTTTCCACCCGTACGCATATATCCTACACAGGAAAATCCGTCAGCACTGGCATCTATTGGCCACCGCCCATCCCAATATCAGAGAGTTTAGAGAGCCCTTCCTCCCCTGTTTTAGGAGGGCGAGGAACATCCGGGATACACTTATTAGAGCGGACATGGGTACAGCAAAACACCATCCCAGACAACGCTTTCTACAGAACCTGAAATATGTCACTTTCCCATGCCTACACTGCTCCCAATGCAGTAACGTACTCAGAGGCAGCTCCTTCAATCACCCATATTCGGGCAAAAACTTTCCCATTAAACATTACTACACGTGTGATTCCACACATGTCATCTACCTCATAAAATGTCCCTGCGGACTACTATACGTAGGAGAGACCACGCAGCAGATCCGCGAGCGGATCTCTAAACACAAGTCGACCATCAGGTGTAGGAATACACTACTACCCATTCCTCAACATTTCATCTCTAAAGGACACAATATCTCCCAACTCAAATTCTTGGTTATAGAACAGGTTGAAACACCAAGAAGAGGGGGGGACAGGGTAGCTATACTGAAACGCCGCGAGGCATTCTGGATCCATACATTGGATACCCTACACCCCAGAGGTCTTAACAGAGACTATGACCTCTTGGCCTTCACACAGTGATCTCTACTGGAGATCCATTACCATAAAGATGTACTTGACAATTAACACTTTGAGTTTGGCCATTCCTATTGTATTTAATTACATCTCCTCCTTTATGGACAACATGCATAATGGTAGACGGCTTCGTTCTGATTCTCTTTATTTACAGACTGTTTTTCTTCTCAAATAGCCTAAATGTCCAGCGGTGCAGTTATTTACGGTACAAGATTATATATTGCAATGACTCTTTTGAACAAGCATGTGACTGTATAAATACTAATACTATTGTCTGTTCTTCCAGAGCCGCCTGTATTGCCTATTCACCATCTTTAATCACCGCGATGGACACCATTACGGTCACCACTTTTATAGCACTTTGTTTCTTATTCCACCATCTGCTTTCACCATAAGTGCAGCATCGCCCCTTAGCTCCGCCCACTTCAAGGGATCTGTCCTTCTATTGGACTAGCTGTACATCAGCCTTAGCTACCTCTTAGACCCGCCTATCACCAGCACGGGGCTTTCTATTGGACGCCTCATATCTGTCAATCCGGAGGGGTACTTCCGGTGTGTCACTTCCGGCCTCTCGTGCCACACAGAAAAGGGCGCACACGCCGGTCTCCTTCATTCCGGCAGACGGTAATGACTAGCGGTGGACACACTACAGGTAACCTTCATCTCCTCTCAGCTCAGCAGCACAAACTGGACAGTGGCCACGCCCACTCCACGGCACTATATGGCCACTCACAGCTCACAAGGACTCAGGCTATCCTCCCTTGTTTTACAGCTCTTACTCAAATCCAGGAGCTGCTTCTGAAAGTTAAGGTATCCACTATGGAGCTGGGGCACAGATAACACCATACTGCACTTTATGATTTATAATATCATCCCTTTCCTCTTTCTCTAGTGATTCCAATAGGGACCTATTGGCTATGAGACTCTATCTTATTCACCTCACAAATCGGTATGCTAGATTTGGTTCCTAAAGCGTTATATCAAATATATTCCTACTTATATATGACCGATCCTATATCCTGTACATAATGTTGTACGTTACATATCATTGTATATACTTTTGTTTTTCTATTTTGTTTTTTGGGTTTGTGTTTAAATTGTTATGTTTATTTCTTTTTCACACGTTGTAGTAACTGAGGAAGGTCTGAAGGACCGAAACGTTTTGTTATTGACACTACGCAATAAAATATTCAGCATCTCATATTGAAGTTGAGTGCCGGGTTTTGTTATATTTACTAGCTATATGGTGTGGGAACCTACCCGTGCACCTACTGGAGCAGTGCTCACGGTCTAGTTCACCGCACAGTCTACCCATACGTGATAGCACGCTCACCCGGTCATGACCTCTAA
This sequence comes from Ranitomeya variabilis, assembly GCF_051348905.1. Lineage (NCBI taxonomy): Eukaryota > Metazoa > Chordata > Amphibia > Anura > Dendrobatidae > Ranitomeya > Ranitomeya variabilis. The sequence goes on along the minus strand of NC_135239.1, from coordinate 45,720,629 downwards.
CACCTTCTCGTATAACGCTGAAGAAACCACTAGCATCCTATCACACTCCAATTATTCGAGTGATTTCCTTAAAACAGCACCCCGGGAAACTAGGGGACGGGACCTAGAGCGGGAACTTAGGCATCACATTAACGTTGAGTTACATTGTGCCACTCTCTCGGAATATTTGCGTACACAACGCATCCCGAGGGGCCTTAGAGTTCCCCTTCGCCCCACTCTGTTCCGGGACTCTCAGGAGTACTGCACGCGGTTTGAGCACATTTTAAATAAATGCTCACTGGACTTGATCACTCTCACCATTGAACATCTACATAAGGCCATAACGGCAAGTTCAGAACAAATCAAGGCTATTGAGGCTCAGCTCTCATCCACAGGTACTCCAGAGGAACTCAGCTTACTGAAATCGGAAATCAAGTCCAGAACAGATCAACACCGAAGGGACACGGAAAGGAGGAAGCGCCAAAAGTTCGCTAGAGATACAGAGGACTACGAACTCAATCGCGTCTACAAATGGCAGGACAGCTACACTTCTCGTCGCATCAATTCAAGAACTGGACCTCGCTCATCAACAGACTACTCCAATTCGGAATCTGAAATGGACAGGGGATCCTCCATTCCAAATACATCTCGTTTTTTAGGACAAAGGGGCCCACGCGGGAGAAAAAGAGGACGCGGAGGGGCCATGGAGGCCAGAAAGGACATGGAACAAGGGCGGATCACACGGTCACAGGTATGGAGTCCCTAATCGTGAACATTTCTTCAAAAACTTTGGGGACATCAGAGTATAGCGTCCTACAAAAGGGACTGTCCTTTTGTCCTGCATACCAGTACCGCACATTTGACCTTGATATGGACATTCAGAGGTTCTATCGGACCTTACGTCTGAAAGTGTATTTCTCTGAACCCCAACATAACACCTCACCAGTTCCCACGAGTGTAGATAATCCACCCCAACTTCTTACCGCTGAGAGCCTGGGCCTACGCTCTAAAAGTCACTTTAGACCCCCACGGGGGTCACATGCGGTAGAGACATTCATAGAGTTTATCCAAAGTTCCTTTCAGGAACTCCGGGGACAAATCCAACTGGGCCACCTTCACTATCCGCCTAATCTCACCAACACTGAGCAACAAGCCCTCCGAACACTGACGGCGCGGTTCGATGACGCTGATCCGGAAGTGGTGAGCAGGTACGGAGATACTAGAATCTCTGCTATTGGAGCCGAGTGGGAGTTGCTATATGGGGCACATGTATTGGTTGCAGATTGTCTTGGCGCCACTAACCAGGATTGGATGGTGGGTTGCACCACAAGGTTTGCGGAGGGGCGGCTTGTTTCCATGGCGATGTAGTAAACTATAAACAATAACTGCCCGATCGGATATGATCACGGTGGGATCTATGTGCGATATTGAGGGGGCACGTCTGATTTTGAATATTGGATGAGTATGTCGTGTCATTTGTGATATGTATACACCACTGTTGTTTGTTATTTTTATGATATTCACTAATTGTAGTGAGGGGCGGTACTGAGTGGTGATTGGAGCATTGTGCAGCTTCCACACTACTTAAGACAGCCCTCTATGTTTTATTGTATGCTTGATAAAGACCATGTTATGGTCGAAACGTCGCATGGAACCATGGCTTGAATAAAGTTCGTTTTTAAAGACTTTCTACACCTGGATTGAGCGCTGTTCAATATATTTTCTGGTCTGCTGTATCCAGGACGGTTCCCTGGATGTGGAACGAGTGCTCTACTTAACAGTGAGTGCTGTCAGTCTATTTTTGTTTTTTATGAAAACATGTGTCTATCTCACCAATGACCACCCGGTCACCCCGGTGTTCTACATACTCCCTAAGATCCATAAGAGCTTGGAACACCCTCCTGGGCGGCCCATAGTGGCTGCCACAAATTCGATCTTATCCCCCATCGCCATCTTTCTGGAAAAAGTCCTGACCCCACATATTTGCTCCACAAGATCCTATCTTCTAGACACAGGAGCCTTTCTCAACATTATACGTTCCATGGGGCATATTCCACCTAGCGCTATATTGGTATCCCTAGATGTGAAAGATCTTTACACCTCCATACCACATGTAGAAGGGATAAATTCGGTGAAAAAACTCCTGACAACAGCAGGGACGAACCACAGACAGATAGATCTATGTATTGAACTCCTCACGGTGGTACTGGATTCTAATCATTTCCTGTTCCAAGACCAGTTTTTCCTACAGATACGCGGAACTGCAATGGGCTCCAATGTGGCGCCTCCGTACGCAAACTGATACATGGCAAATTTCGAGGAGAGTCATATTTACCCTGACACACGGTTCCAGGAGAACGTGTTGTTATGGAAAAGATATATTGACGACATATTCTGCATTTGGGGCGGCACATTGGAGTCCCTGCTATCATTCTTCGAATTTCTCAACTCAACATGGCCGGGCATCACATTCACAATGTCCCACGACCTACACAGGATGAATTTCCTGGACACCGTCGTGATTAAAGACCCGAACGGGGCTCTGAGCACAGACCTTCACATAAAGGATACAGACCGCAATAGTCTACTACACTTTGATAGTCTACACCCACACGCGGTCAAACATTCGATCCCTAAATCCCAAATTCAAAGGGTGTCCCGCATAGTATCTGATGGTAATCTGCGAGAACAACGGGTGTCAGAAATGAAAACTAAATTCCAGTCTAGGGGTTACCCATCATCTGTCCTGGACGACACGGATCAGACATCCAATGGAACTAGACGAAATAAGGACCGCATTCCATTCGTGCATTCTTTCCTCCCGTACGCATATATCCTACACAGGAAAATCCGTCAGCACTGGCATCTATTGGCCACCGCCCATCCCAATATCAGAGAGTTTAGAGAGCCCTTCCTCCCCTGTTTTAGGAGGGCGAGGAACATCCGGGATACACTTATTAGAGCGGACATGGGTACAGCAAAACACCATCCCAGACAACGCTTTCTACAGAACCCGAAATATAGCACTTTCCCATGCCTACACTGCTCCCAATGCAGTAACGTACTCAGAGGCAGCTCCTTCAATCACCCATATTCGGGCAAAAACTTTCCCATTAAACATTACTACACGTGTGATTCCACACATGTCATCTACCTCATAAAATGTCCCTGCGGACTACTATACGTAGGAGAGACCACGCAGCAGATCCGCGAGCGGATCTCTAAACACAAGTCGACCATCAGGTGTAGGAATACACTACTACCCATTCCTCAACATTTCATCTCTAAAGGACACAATATCTCCCAACTCAAATTCTTGGTTATAGAACAGGTTGAAACACCAAGAAGAGGGGGGGACAGGGTAGCTATACTGAAACGCCGCGAGGCATTCTGGATCCATACATTGGATACCCTACACCCCAGAGGTCTTAACAGAGACTATGACCTCTTGGCCTTCACACAGTGATCTCTACTGGAGATCCATTACCATAAAGATGTACTTGACAATTAACACTTTGAGTTTGGCCATTCCTATTGTATTTAATTACATCTCCTCCTTTATGGACAACATGCATAATGGTAGACGGCTTCGTTCTGATTCTCTTTATTTACAGACTGTTTTTCTTCTCAAATAGCCTAAATGTCCAGCGGTGCAGTTATTTACTGTACAAGATTATATATTGCAATGACTCTTTTGAACAAGCATGTGACTGTATAAATACCAATACTATTGTCTGTTCTTCCAGAGCCGCCTGTATTGAACCGTGCCTATTCACCATCTTTAATCACCGCGATGGACACCATTACGGTCACCACTTTTATAGCACTTTGTTTCTTATTCCACCATCTGCTTTCACCATAAGTGCAGCATCGCCCCTTAGCTCCGCCCACTTCAAGGGATCTGTCCTTCTATTGGACTAGCTGTACATCAGCCTTAGCTACCTCTTAGACCCGCCTATCACCAGCACGGGGCTTTCTATTGGACGCCTCATATCTGTCAATCCGGAGGGGTACTTCCGGTGTGTCACTTCCGGCCTCTCGTGCCACACAGAAAAGGGCGCACACGCTGGTCTCCTTCATTCCGGCAGACGGTAATGACTAGCGGTGGACACCGCGTCTATACCCGGACACACTACAGGTAACCTTCATCTCCTCTCAGCTCAGCAGCACAAACTGGACAGTGGCCACGCCCACTCCACGGCACTATATGGCCACTCACAGCTCACAAGGACTCAGGCTATCCTCCCTTGTTTTACAGCTCTTACTCAAATCCAGGAGCTGCTTCTGAAAGTTAAGGTATCCACTATGGAGCTGGGGCACAGATAACACCGTACTGCACTTTATGATTTATAATATCATCCCTTTCCTCTTTCTCTAGTGATTCCAATAGGGACCTATTGGCTATGAGACTCTATCTTATTCACCTCACAAATCGGTATGCTAGATTTGGCTCCTAAAGCGTTATATCAAATATATTCCTACTTATATATGACCGATCCTATATCCTGTACATAATGTTGTACGTTACATATCATTGTATATACTTTTGTTTTTCTATTTTGTTTTTTGGGTTTGTGTTTAAATTGTTATGTTTATTTCTTTTTCACACGTTGTAGTAACTGAGGAAGGTCTGAAGGACCGAAACGTTTTGTTATTGACACTACGCAATAAAATATTCAGCATCTCATATTGAAGTTGAGTGCCGGGTTTTGTTATATTTACTAGCTATATGGTGTGGGAACCTACCCGTGCACCTACTGGAGCAGTGCTCACGGTCTAGTTCACCGCACAGTCTACCCATACGTGATAGCACGCTCACCCGGTCATGACCTCTAACACCTTCTCGTATAACGCTGAAGAAACCACTAGCATCCTATCACACTCCAATTATTCGAGTGATTTCCTTAAAACAGCACCCCGGGAAACTAGGGGACGGGACCTAGAGCGGGAACTTAGGCATCACATTAACGTTGAGTTACATTGTGCCACTCTCTCGGAATATTTGCGTACACAACGCATCCCGAGGGGCCTTAGAGTTCCCCTTCGCCCCACTCTGTTCCGGGACTCTCAGGAGTACTGCACGCGGTTTGAGCACATTTTAAATAAATGCTCACTGGACTTGATCACTCTCACCATTGAACATCTACATAAGGCCATAACGGCAAGTTCAGAACAAATCAAGGCTATTGAGGCTCAGCTCTCATCCACAGGTACTCCAGAGGAACTCAGCTTACTGAAATCGGAAATCAAGTCCAGAACAGATCAACACCGAAGGGACACGGAAAGGAGGAAGCGCCAAAAGTTCGCTAGAGATACAGAGGACTACGAACTCAATCGCGTCTACAAATGGCAGGACAGCTACACTTCTCGTCGCATCAATTCAAGAACTGGACCTCGCTCATCAACAGACTACTCCAATTCGGAATCTGAAATGGACAGGGGATCCTCCATTCCAAATACATCTCGTTTTTTAGGACAAAGGGGCCCACGCGGGAGAAAAAGAGGACGCGGAGGGGCCATGGAGGCCAGAAAGGACATGGAACAAGGGCGGATCACACGGTCACAGGTATGGAGTCCCTAATCGTGAACATTTCTTCAAAAACTTTGGGGACATCAGAGTATAGCGTCCTACAAAAGGGACTGTCCTTTTGTCCTGCATACCAGTACCGCACATTTGACCTTGATATGGACATTCAGAGGTTCTATCGGACCTTACGTCTGAAAGTGTATTTCTCTGAACCCCAACATAACACCTCACCAGTTCCCACGAGTGTAGATAATCCACCCCAACTTCTTACCGCTGAGAGCCTGGGCCTACGCTCTAAAAGTCACTTTAGACCCCCACGGGGGTCACATGCGGTAGAGACATTCATAGAGTTTATCCAAAGTTCCTTTCAGGAACTCCGGGGACAAATCCAACTGGGCCACCTTCACTATCCGCCTAATCTCACCAACACTGAGCAACAAGCCCTCCGAACACTGACGGCGCGGTTCGATGACGCTGATCCGGAAGTGGTGAGCAGGTACGGAGATACTAGAATCTCTGCTATTGGAGCCGAGTGGGAGTTGCTATATGGGGCACATGTATTGGTTGCAGATTGTCTTGGCGCCACTAACCAGGATTGGATGGTGGGTTGCACCACAAGGTTTGCGGAGGGGCGGCTTGTTTCCATGGCGATGTAGTAAACTATAAACAATAACTGCCCGATCGGATATGATCACGGTGGGATCTATGTGCGATATTGAGGGGGCACGTCTGATTTTGAATATTGGATGAGTATGTCGTGTCATTTGTGATATGTATACACCACTGTTGTTTGTTATTTTTATGATATTCACTAATTGTAGTGAGGGGCGGTACTGAGTGGTGATTGGAGCATTGTGCAGCTTCCACACTACTTAAGACAGCCCTCTATGTTTTATTGTATGCTTGATAAAGACCATGTTATGGTCGAAACGTCGCATGGAACCATGGCTTGAATAAAGTTCGTTTTTAAAGACTTTCTACACCTGGATTGAGCGCTGTTCAATATATTTTCTGGTCTGCTGTATCCAGGACGGTTCCCTGGATGTGGAACGAGTGCTCTACTTAACAGTGAGTGCTGTCAGTCTATTTTTGTTTTTTATGAAAACATGTGTCTATCTCACCAATGACCACCCGGTCACCCCGGTGTTCTACATACTCCCTAAGATCCATAAGAGCTTGGAACACCCTCCTGGGCGGCCCATAGTGGCTGCCACAAATTCGATCTTATCCCCCATCGCCATCTTTCTGGAAAAAGTCCTGACCCCACATATTTGCTCCACAAGATCCTATCTTCTAGACACAGGAGCCTTTCTCAACATTATACGTTCCATGGGGCATATTCCACCTAGCGCTATATTGGTATCCCTAGATGTGAAAGATCTTTACACCTCCATACCACATGTAGAAGGGATAAATTCGGTGAAAAAACTCCTGACAACAGCAGGGACGAACCACAGACAGATAGATCTATGTATTGAACTCCTCACGGTGGTACTGGATTCTAATCATTTCCTGTTCCAAGACCAGTTTTTCCTACAGATACGCGGAACTGCAATGGGCTCCAATGTGGCGCCTCCGTACGCAAACTGATACATGGCAAATTTCGAGGAGAGTCATATTTACCCTGACACACGGTTCCAGGAGAACGTGTTGTTATGGAAAAGATATATTGACGACATATTCTGCATTTGGGGCGGCACATTGGAGTCCCTGCTATCATTCTTCGAATTTCTCAACTCAACATGGCCGGGCATCACATTCACAATGTCCCACGACCTACACAGGATGAATTTCCTGGACACCGTCGTGATTAAAGACCCGAACGGGGCTCTGAGCACAGACCTTCACATAAAGGATACAGACCGCAATAGTCTACTACACTTTGATAGTCTACACCCACACGCGGTCAAACATTCGATCCCTAAATCCCAAATTCAAAGGGTGTCCCGCATAGTATCTGATGGTAATCTGCGAGAACAACGGGTGTCAGAAATGAAAACTAAATTCCAGTCTAGGGGTTACCCATCATCTGTCCTGGACGACACGGATCAGACATCCAATGGAACTAGACGAAATAAGGACCGCATTCCATTCGTGCATTCTTTCCTCCCGTACGCATATATCCTACACAGGAAAATCCGTCAGCACTGGCATCTATTGGCCACCGCCCATCCCAATATCAGAGAGTTTAGAGAGCCCTTCCTCCCCTGTTTTAGGAGGGCGAGGAACATCCGGGATACACTTATTAGAGCGGACATGGGTACAGCAAAACACCATCCCAGACAACGCTTTCTACAGAACCCGAAATATAGCACTTTCCCATGCCTACACTGCTCCCAATGCAGTAACGTACTCAGAGGCAGCTCCTTCAATCACCCATATTCGGGCAAAAACTTTCCCATTAAACATTACTACACGTGTGATTCCACACATGTCATCTACCTCATAAAATGTCCCTGCGGACTACTATACGTAGGAGAGACCACGCAGCAGATCCGCGAGCGGATCTCTAAACACAAGTCGACCATCAGGTGTAGGAATACACTACTACCCATTCCTCAACATTTCATCTCTAAAGGACACAATATCTCCCAACTCAAATTCTTGGTTATAGAACAGGTTGAAACACCAAGAAGAGGGGGGGACAGGGTAGCTATACTGAAACGCCGCGAGGCATTCTGGATCCATACATTGGATACCCTACACCCCAGAGGTCTTAACAGAGACTATGACCTCTTGGCCTTCACACAGTGATCTCTACTGGAGATCCATTACCATAAAGATGTACTTGACAATTAACACTTTGAGTTTGGCCATTCCTATTGTATTTAATTACATCTCCTCCTTTATGGACAACATGCATAATGGTAGACGGCTTCGTTCTGATTCTCTTTATTTACAGACTGTTTTTCTTCTCAAATAGCCTAAATGTCCAGCGGTGCAGTTATTTACTGTACAAGATTATATATTGCAATGACTCTTTTGAACAAGCATGTGACTGTATAAATACCAATACTATTGTCTGTTCTTCCAGAGCCGCCTGTATTGAACCGTGCCTATTCACCATCTTTAATCACCGCGATGGACACCATTACGGTCACCACTTTTATAGCACTTTGTTTCTTATTCCACCATCTGCTTTCACCATAAGTGCAGCATCGCCCCTTAGCTCCGCCCACTTCAAGGGATCTGTCCTTCTATTGGACTAGCTGTACATCAGCCTTAGCTACCTCTTAGACCCGCCTATCACCAGCACGGGGCTTTCTATTGGACGCCTCATATCTGTCAATCCGGAGGGGTACTTCCGGTGTGTCACTTCCGGCCTCTCGTGCCACACAGAAAAGGGCGCACACGCTGGTCTCCTTCATTCCGGCAGACGGTAATGACTAGCGGTGGACACCGCGTCTATACCCGGACACACTACAGGTAACCTTCATCTCCTCTCAGCTCAGCAGCACAAACTGGACAGTGGCCACGCCCACTCCACGGCACTATATGGCCACTCACAGCTCACAAGGACTCAGGCTATCCTCCCTTGTTTTACAGCTCTTACTCAAATCCAGGAGCTGCTTCTGAAAGTTAAGGTATCCACTATGGAGCTGGGGCACAGATAACACCGTACTGCACTTTATGATTTATAATATCATCCCTTTCCTCTTTCTCTAGTGATTCCAATAGGGACCTATTGGCTATGAGACTCTATCTTATTCACCTCACAAATCGGTATGCTAGATTTGGCTCCTAAAGCGTTATATCAAATATATTCCTACTTATATATGACCGATCCTATATCCTGTACATAATGTTGTACGTTACATATCATTGTATATACTTTTGTTTTTCTATTTTGTTTTTTGGGTTTGTGTTTAAATTGTTATGTTTATTTCTTTTTCACACGTTGTAGTAACTGAGGAAGGTCTGAAGGACCGAAACGTTTTGTTATTGACACTACGCAATAAAATATTCAGCATCTCATATTGAAGTTGAGTGCCGGGTTTTGTTATATTTACTAGCTATATGGTGTGGGAACCTACCCGTGCACCTACTGGAGCAGTGCTCACGGTCTAGTTCACCGCACAGTCTACCCATACGTGATAGCACGCTCACCCGGTCATGACCTCTAACACCTTCTCGTATAACGCTGAAGAAACCACTAGCATCCTATCACACTCCAATTATTCGAGTGATTTCCTTAAAACTGCACCCCGGGAAACTAGGGGACGGGACCTAGAGCGGGAACTTAGGCATCACATTAACGTTGAGTTACATTGTGCCACTCTCTCGGAATATTTGCGTACACAACGCATCCCGAGGGGCCTTAGAGTTCCCCTTCGCCCCACTCTGTTCCGGGACTCTCAGGAGTACTGCACGCGGTTTGAGCACATTTTAAATAAATGCTCACTGGACTTGATCACTCTCACCATTGAACATCTACATAAGGCCATAACGGCAAGTTCAGAACAAATCAAGGCTATTGAGGCTCAGCTCTCATCCACAGGTACTCCAGAGGAACTCAGCTTACTGAAATCGGAAATCAAGACCAGAACAGATCAACACCGAAGGGACACGGAAAGCAGGAAGCGCCAAAAGTTCGCTAGAGATACAGAGGACTACGAACTCAATCGCGTCTACAAATGGCAGGACAGCTACACTTCTCGTCGCATCAATTCAAGAACTGGACCGTTATTGACACTACGCAATAAAATATTCAGCATCTCATATTGAAGTTGAGTGCCGGGTTTTGTTATATTTACTTGTGATTGTGCTATTGACTTGATTCCAGGCTGTAAGTTCCCTAAGGGCCGACTTTTCAACCTGTGTGTGCCAGAACATGCTGCCATGTGGAGTTATGTTAAGGAGTCTTTGGAGAAGGGGCATATTCGGCCATCTTCGTCACCATTGAGTTTTTTTTTTGTTGCCAAGAAGGATGGCTCCTTGAGACCCTGTATTGATTATCGCCTCTTGAATAAGATCACGGTCAAATTCCAATACCCTTTGCCTTTGCTTTCTGATTTGTTTGCTAGGATTAAAGGGGCTAGTTGGTTTACTAAGATTGACCTTCGAGGGGCATATAATCTTTTTCGTATTAAGCAGGGTGACGAATGGAAAACTGCATTTAATACGCCCGAAGGCCATTTTGAATACCTTGTGATGCCATTCGGGCTCTCTAATGCTCCATCTGTGTTTCAGTCCTTCATGCATGATATCTTTCGGAATTATCTTGATAAATTCATGATTGCATATTAGGATGATATTTAGATTTTTTCCAATGATTGGGAGTCTCATGTCAAACAAGTCAGGATGGTATTTCAGATCCTTCGTGATAATGCTTTGTTTGTGAAGGGGTCTAAGTGCCTCTTTGGAGTACAGAAGGTTTCTTTTTTGGGCTTCATTTTTTCTCCCTCATCTATAGAGATGGATCCGGTTAAGGTTCAGGCCATTCATGATTGGATCCAGCCCACATCCGTGAAGAGCCTTCAGAAATTTTTGGGCTTTGCTCATTTTTATCGCCGTTTCATTGCCAATTTCTCCAGTGTGGTTAAACCCCTGACCGATTTGGCGAAGAAAGGCGCTGATGTGACGAATTAGTCCTCTGTGGCTGTTTCTGCCTTTCAGGAGCTTAAACGCCAATTTACTTCTGCCCCTGTGTTGCGTCAGCCAGATGTTTCTCTTCCATTTCAGGTTGAGGTTGACACTTCTGAGATTGGGGCAGGGGCCGTTTTGTCTCAGAGGAATTCTGATGGTTTCTTGATGAAACCGTGTGCCTTCTTTTCTCGAAAGTTTTCGCCTGCGGAACGCAATTATGATGTCGGCAATCGTGAGTTGTTGGCTATGAAGTGGGCATTTGAGGAGTGGCGACATTGGCTTGAGGGGGCCAAGCACCGTATTGTGGTCTTGACCGATCATAAGAATCTGATTTACCTCGAGTCTGCCAAACGGCTAAATCCTAGACAGGCCCGATGGTCCCTGTTTTTCTCCCGTTTTGATTTTGTGGTCTCGTATCTTCCGGATTCTAAGAATGTTAAGGCTGATGCCCTCTCTAGGAGCTTTTTGCCTGATTCTCCTGGGGTCCTTGAGCCGGTCGGCATTCTGAAGGAAGGGGTGATTCTTTCTGCCATCTCCCCTGATTTACGACGGGTTCTTCAGGAATTTCAGACTGACAAACCTGACCGCTGTCCAGTGGGGAAACTTTTTGTTCCTGACAGATGGACTAGTAAGGTGATTTCTGAGGTTCATTGTTCTGTGTTGGCTGGCCATCCTGGGATTTTTGGTACCAGAGATTTGGTTGGTAGGTCCTTTTGGTGGCCTTCTTTGTCACGGGATGTGTGTTCTTTTGTGCAGTCCTGTGGGACTTGTGCGCGGACCAAGCCTTGCTGTTCCCGCGCTAGTGGGTTGCTTTTGCCTTTGCCGGTCCCTGAGAGGCCTTGGTCGCATATTTCTTTGGATTTTATTTCAGATCTTCCGGTTTCCCAGAGGATGTCGGTTATCTGGGTGGTTTGTGACCGGTTTTCTAAGATGGTTCATTTGGTACCTTTGCCTAAATTGCCTTCCTCTTCTGATTTGGTTCCGTTGTTTTTTCAGCATGTGGTTCGTTTGCATGGCATTCCGGAGAATATTGTGTCCGATAGAGGTTCCCAGTTTGTTTCTAGGTTTTGGCGGGCCTTTTGTGCTAGGCTGGGCATTGGTTTGTCTTTTTCTTCCGCATTTCATCCTCAGACAAATGGCCAAACCGAGCGAACTAATCAGACTTTGGAAACTTATTTGACATGCTTTGTGTCTGCTGATCAGGATGATTGGGTGGCTTTCTTGCCATTGGCCGAGTTTGCCCTTAATAATCGGGCTAGCTCTGCTACCTTGGTTTCATCCTTCTTTTGTAATTCTGGTTTTCATCCTCGTTTTTCTTCAGGGCAGGTTGAGCCTTCTGATTGTCCTGGGTTGGACTCTGTGGTTGACAGGTTGTAGCAAATTTGGGCTCATATGGTGGACAATTTGGTGTTGTCTCAGGAGGAGGCTCAGCATTTTGCTAACCGTCGTCGGTGTGTTGGTTCCCGGCTTCGGGTTGGGGATTTGGTCTGGTTGTCTTCCCGTCATGTTCCTATGAAGGTTTCTTCCCCTAAGTTCAAGCCTCGGTTTATTGGTCCTTATAGGATTTCTGAGATTATCAATCCAGTGTCTTTTCGTTTGGCCCTTCCAGCCTCTTTTTCCATCCATAATGTTTTTCATAGATCTTTGTTGCGGAAATATGTGGTACCCGTTGTTCCCTCTGTTGATCCTCCTGCCCCGGTGTTGATTGATGGGGAGTTGGAGTATGTGGTTGAGAAAATTTTGGATTCTCGTTTTTCGAGGCGGAGGCTTCAGTATCTTGTCAAATGGAAGGGTTATGGCCAGGAGGATAATTCTTGGGTTGTTGCCTCCGATGTTCATGCTGACGATTTGGTTCGTGCCTTTCATTTGGCTCGTCCTGATCGGCCTGGGGGCTCTGGTGAGGGTTCGGTGACCCCTCCTCAAGGGGGGGTACTGTTGTGAATTCTGCTCTTGGGCTCCCTCCGGTGGTTATAAGTGGTAGCACTGCTGTCTTTGGATCGCAGCATTCATCAGGTGTGTCCACTTATTGCAATTCTGACTGGGCTATTTAGTCTTGCTTGACCCTTTAGTCAGTGCCAGTTGTCCATTGTTCCTGGAGGATTCACATCTCTGCCTGGTCTCTCCTGCTTTGCTGTTCATTTCAACAAAGATAAGTTCTGGCTTTGTTTTTTGCAGTCCACATGCTGTGGGCCTTATAGTTCAGTTCATTTCCATGTTTTGTCTTGTCCAGCTTGGTCTGTATAAGGATTTGTTCAGCCAAGCTGGTATCTCTGGAGATGCAGATATACCCTCCATATCTTTAGTTAGATGTGGAGATTTTGTATTTTCTGTGGTGGATATTTTCTAGTGTTTTAATACTGACCGCATAGTACTCTGTCCTATCCTTTCTATTTAGCTAGAGCGGCCTCCTTTGCTAAATCCTGATTTCAGTCTGCGTATGTTATTTCCCTCTCCTCTCACAGTCAATATTTGTGGGGGGCTGTCTATCCTTTGGGGATTTTCTCTGAGGCAAGATAGTTTTCCCTTTTCTATCTCTAGGGGTATTTAGTCCTCTGGCTGTGTTGAGGTGTCTAGGGAGTGTTAGGTACATCCCACGGCTACTTCTAGTTGCGGTGTTAAGTTCAGGGTCTGCGGTCAGTACAGGTACCACCTTCTCCAGAGTACGTCTCATGCTGCTCCTAGGCCACCAGATCATAACAGGACACCGTGTCGCGTTTGGAGAGCCCTGATGTGCCTAAACAGTGGAAACCCCTAATTGTAACTGAAACCCTAACCCAAACACACCCCTAACCCTAATCCCAACCACACCTCTAACCCCAACACGTTCCTAAACCTAATCCCAACCCTAACCACACCCCTAACTCTAACACACCCCTAACCCTAATACTAACCATAACCCTAACCACACCCCTAATCCTGACACACCCCTAACCCTAATCCCAACCGTAAATGTAGTCCTAACCCTAACTTTAGCACCAACCCTAACTTTAGCCCCAACACTAATTGTAGCCCTAACCCTAACTTTAGCCCCAACCCTAACCCTAACTTTAGCCCCAACCCTAACCCTAACTTTAGCCCCAACCCTAACTTTAGCCCCAACCCTAACAGTAGCCCTAGCCCTAACCCTAGCCCTAGCTCTAACCCCAATCCTAACCCTAACTTTAGCCCCAACCCTAACCCTAACTTTAGCCCCAACCCTAACTGTAGCCCTAAACCTAGCCCTAACCCTAGCTCTCACCCTAACCCTAGCCCTAACCCTAACCCTAGTCCTAACCCTAGCCCTAACCCTAACACTAACCCTAACCCTAATGGGAAAATGGAAATAAATACATTTTTTTTATTTTATTACTTTTCTCTAACTAAGGGGGTCCTGAAGGGGGGGTTGATATACTTTTATAGCTTTTTTTTAGCGGATTTTTATGATTGGCTGCTGTCACACACTAAAAGACGCTTTTTATTGCAAAACATAGTTTTTGCGTCTCCACATTTTGAGAGCTATAATTTTTCCATATTTTGGTCCACAGAGTCATGTGAGGTCTTGTTTTTTGCAGAACGAGTTGACGATTTTATTGGTTTTATTTTTGGGCACGTGACATTTTTTGATCGCTTTTTATTCCGATTTTTATGTGGCAGAATGACCAAAAACCAGCTGTTCATGAATTTATTTTCTGGGGGGCGTTTATACCGTTCCATGTTTGGTAAAATTGATAAAGCAGTTTTATTCTTTGGGTCAATACAATTACAGCGATACCTCATTTATATAATTTTTTTTATGTTTTGGCGCTTTTATACGATAAAAACTATTTTATAGAAAAAGAAATTATTTTTGCATCGCTTTATTCTGAGGTAATAGCTTTTTTATTTTTTCTCTGATGATGCTGTATGGCAGCTTGTTTTTTGCGGGACAAAATGACATTTTCAGTGGCTCCATGGTTATTTATATCCGTCTTTTTGATCGCGTGTTATTCCACTTTTTGTTCGGCGGTATGGTAATAAAGTGTTGATTTTTGCCTCTATTTTTTTTTACGGTGTTCACTGAAGGGGTTAACTAGGGGGGCAGTTTTATAGGTCGGGTCGTTACGGACACGGCGATACTATATATGTGTACTTTTATTCTTTTTTTTATTTAGCTAAAGAAATGTATTTATGGGAACAATATAAATATATTTTTTCCTTATTTAGGATTTATTTATTTTTTTTACACATCTAAATATTTTTTTTTTTTACATTACCACATTGTCCCAGGGGGGACATCACTATATAGTGACAGATTGCTGATCTTACACTTTGCAGAGCACTGTGTCAGATCAGCGATCTGACGTGCACTGCTCCAGACTTCCCGACGCCTGTAAGCCACCTCCCTGCAGGACCCGGAAGTAGCCCCAGGGCCATTTTGGATCCAGGGCTTGCAGGGAGGAGACGCTCGGTAAAAGGTGAGCACATCGCCTTGTACCGAGGGTCTCAGGGAAGCCCGCAGGGAGCCCCCTCCCTGCAAGATGCTTCCCTATGCCCCCTGCAGGACCCGGAAGTAGCCCCACTGCCATTTTGGATCCGAGGCCTGCAGGGAGGAGACGTTCGGTACAAGATGAGCACATCGCCTTGTACCGAGGGTCTCAGGGAAGCCCGCAGGGAGCCCCCTCTCTGCGCGATGCTTCCCTATGCCCCCCAGAATGCTGCGATCATGTTTGATCGCACTATTCCGGGGGTTAATGTGCAAGGAGCGGTCCATGACCGCTTCTGGCACATAGTGCCAGATGTCAGCTGCGATAGTCCCCCCGTGAGCGCGGCCGATTGCATATAACGTACTATCCCATCACTGGGAATTAAGTCCCAGGTCACATCGACGGAATAGTACGTCATATGGGATTAAGGGGTTACTGTTTTACAAAAAATGCAGCTATGTGATTGTCTGAATGCATTCGGTATACAGTATTTTAATCTGGATTTCAAATCGCCATTGGTATATTCACCATTTGTACATTTGAAGCAGCCAAAGTTATGGCTCTCAAAGAGAGAAATTAATATAGTGGTCAAAGAAATAATTTTAATGAACTACTGAGTCAAACTAACAGCATGGCTTTATAACATTTATATGAAGTGTATTGTGTCCAATGTGAGCAACCAGGCAACACAAAAAGGAGCTTTTTAAGTGAGCTCTTTAACCCCTTCAAGACGCAGCCCTTTTTTCTTTTTTGCGTTTTCGTTTTTTTGCTCCCCTCCTTCCCAGAGCCATAACTTTTTTATTTTTCCGTCAATATGGCCATGTGAGGGCTTGTTTTTTGTGGGACGAGTTGTACTTTTTAACGACACCATTGGTTTTACCATGTCTTGTACTAGAAAACAGGAAAAAAATTCCAAGTGTGGTGAAATTGCAAAAAAAAGTGCAATCACACACTGGTTTTTTGTTTGGCTTTTTTTGCTAGGTTCACTAAATGCTAAAAGTGACCTGCCATTCTCCAGGTCATTATGAGTTCATAGACACCAAACATGTCTAGGTTATTTTTTATCTAAGTGGTGAAAAAAAATTCAAAACTTTGCTAAAAAAAAAAAAAAATGGCGCCATTTTCAGATACCCGTAGCGTCTCCATTTTTCGGGATCTTGGGTCTGGTGAGGGCTTATTTTTTGCGTGCCAAGCTGGCGTTTTTAA
The DNA here is from genome assembly GCF_051348905.1 of Ranitomeya variabilis. Lineage (NCBI taxonomy): Eukaryota > Metazoa > Chordata > Amphibia > Anura > Dendrobatidae > Ranitomeya > Ranitomeya variabilis. The sequence continues at coordinate 45,703,889 of NC_135239.1, read as the reverse complement.
TGATACCACTTTTGCGCAGATAAGTTCCTTTGATCACCCGTTATTGCATTTTAGTGCAATGTCGCGGCGACAAAAAAAACCTTAATTCTGGGGTTTCTAATTTTTTTCTCACTACGCTGTTTAGCGATGAGGTTAATGCTTTTTTTTATTGCTAGATCAGGCGATTCTGAACGCGGCGATACCAAATATGTGCATGTTTGATTTTTTTTTTTCATTGTTTTATTTTGGACGGGACGAAAGGGGGCTGATTTAAACTTTTGTATATTTTTTTTTCATGGTTTTTAAAACTTTTTTTTAACTTTTGCCATGCTTCAATAGCCTCCATGGGAGGCTAGAAGCTGGCATAGCCTGATCAGCTCTGCTACATAGCAGAGATCATCAGATCGCTGCTATGTAGCTGAATTGCAGGCTTGCTATGAGCGCCGACCACAGGGTGGCGCTCACAGCAAGCCGGGATCGCTGACCCCCGATCATGTGACGGGGGTCGGCAATGCTCGCATTTCCGGCTGCGCGGCAGGAAGCGGTAGTTAAATGCCACTGTCAGCGTTTGACAGCGGCATTTAACTGGTTAATAGCAGCAGATGGATCGTAATTCCACCTGCCACTATTGCGTACACATGTCAGCTGTACAAAACAGCTGACATTTCATGACTTTGATGTGGGCTCACCGTCGGAGCCCACATCAAAGGGGGAGACACGACATGCGCCGAGCTAGTACGGGGCATGTCGTGAAAGGGTTAAGGTACACAAATGTTATGAAGCCTTTGCCAACAAGAATGTGGTTTCACCAATGGGGGGTACCTTTTTTAAGGATATACTATTGCCATCACAGCCCCCTTGCCCAAACTTCACCGGCTTATAACAGTACAAAGCACGTTCACCCTGGTGATCTAGTGGCAGTTAAAGAAGAGACATTGCAGGAGATAGAGTTCAGAAGTAGGCTCAATGTAATGTCATGCCCAATTCCCCAATGTGGGGTCCTTTTTTAACTAAATAAAATAGTGCCATTGCAGCCCCCTTGCCCAAACTTCACCGGCTTCAGGGGCGTAACTGCCGCGGTCGCAGCGGTCGCCAGTGCGACCGGGCCCGGCAGGTCAGGGGCCCGGCAGGTCAGAGTGCAGGAGATTTGCTATCTAATTATACTCACCTACTGCTGGCGCGGTCCCTGCGCGTCCCTGCTTCTTCCAGCGCTGCATATTCTTCCTGTACTGAGCGGTCACATGGTCCCGCTCATTACCGAAATGAATATGCGGCTCCACCTCCCATAGAGGTGGAGCCGCACATATTCATTTCGGTAATGAGCGGTAACGGTGACCGCTCAATACAGGAAGAAGATGCAGCGCTGGAAGAAGCAGGGATATTTACCGCTCCTCGTTCCAGTGCGGCTCCGTCATCAGCATCCTCTAGCTGTGACGCTCAGGTCAGAGGGAGCGGTGACGTAGTCAGTGCGTGCCCTCTGCTGAGAGTCAGTGCTGGAGACGGAGCCACACGAGAAGCAGGTAAAGCGCCGGCGTCCTGAGCGAAGAGAGGTGAGTATGTGATTTTTTTTTGCAGCAGCAGCAGCATTATATATTGCACAGATTTATATGGAGTATCTATAGGGCAATGATCAACGGTGCAGAGCATTATATATGGCACAGCTTTCTATGGGGCCATAATGAATGGTGCAGAGCATTATATATGGCACAGCTTTATGTGGAGCATCTATTTGGCTATAATGACCAGTGCAGAGCATTATATATGGCACAGCTTTATGTGGAGCATCTATGGGGCCATACTGAACGGTGCAGAGCATTAGATATGGCACAGCTTTCTATGGAGCATCTATGGGGCCATAATGAACGGTGCAGAGCATTATATATGGCACAGCTTTATGTGGAGCATCTATGGGGCCATAATGAATGGTGCAGAGCATTATATATGGCACAGCTTTCTATGGAGCATCTATGGGGCCATAATGAATGGTGCAGAGCATTATATATGGCACAGCTTTCTGTGGAGCATCTATGGGGCCATACTGAACGGTGCAGAGCATTATATATGGCACAGCTTTATATGGAGCATCTATGGGGCAATAATCAATGGTATGGAGCATTATATGTGGCACAGCTTTCTATGGAGCATCTATGTTACCCCCCTATGTTATCCATCTATGTTATCCCCCCTATGTTACCCTTGTGCCTGTCTCCCCTATCCCCCTTGTGCCCTCTCCCCTGCCCCCTCGTCACCATTTGCTCGTGTCTTTTTCACTGCCCCTGTATGGAGGGGCTGCATTACACTATGAGGGGGGCTGCGTTGTATTCTATGGGGGTTACATTGAGTTGTATGGCAAGGCTGCAGGGGGGTGGCCCCATTTGGAAGTTCGGACCAGGGTCCATAACTTTGTAGTTACACCACTGACCGGCTTATAACAGTACAGAGCACGTTCACCTGGTGATCTAGTGGCAGTTAATCCCTTTACCCCCAAGGGTGGTTTGCACGTTAATGACCGGGCCAATGTTTACAATTCTGACCACTGTCCCTTTATGAGGTTATAACTCTGGAATGCTTTAACGGATCCTGATGATTCTAACAATGTTTTCTCGTGACATATTGTACTTCATGATAGTGGTAAAATATCTTTGATACTACCTGCGTTTATTTGTGAAAAAAAGGAAATTTGGCGAAAATTTCTCAATTTTCCAAATTTGAATTTTAATTGCCCTTAAATCACAGAGATATATCACACAAAATATTTAATAAGTAACATTTCCCACATGTCTACTTTACATCAGCACAATTTTGGAAACAAAACATTTTTTTGTTAGGGAGTCATAAGGGTTAAAAGTTGACCAGCAATTTCTCATTTAAACAACACCATTTTTTTTTAGGGACCACATCACATTTGAAGTCATTTTGAGGGGTCTATATGATAGAAAATACCCAAGTGTGACACCATTCTTAAAACTCCACCCCTCAAGGTGCTCAAAACCACTTTCAAGAAGTTTATTAACCCTTCAGGTGTTTCAGAGGAGTTTTGGAATGTTTAACAAAAAATGAACATTTAACTTTTCTTCACAAAAAATTTACTTCAGCTCCAACTTGTTTTATTTTACCAAGGGTAACGCAAGAAATTGGACCCCAAAAGTTGTTGTGATTTGAATGATTTACAATAATAAGGAAATTGAATCAGTGTTCACTGGCATTTAATGATTAGATATACTTTATCTCAAGATAAACAAAAAGCTTAAATGTGAATAAGTTCATCTGCGCTTCAACTTGATTTATTATTTTTTCTATATTTGAATGGATTGAATAGAATTAATACTTGCTGCGCACGTGATAATATAATAAGATAATCTATTTCACTTTTCGTATTATATTTTTTGTTTTATATCATTACATTAGTTTTGGTTCTATAACTTTATTTTACTTGTTTATTTTTTCCTTTTTTATCTGAATTTTGATCTGAAACATTTAAGTGTGACAAACATGAAAAAGAATAGGAAATCAGGAAGGGACAATCACTTTTTCATACAACTGTATCTATACCCTTACAGTAAAGTAAGAAAATCCCACAATAGTAACTGAAATAACTTGAAACTGACAAAAGTAATTTTCAATTTAAATTTACTAAATATCCAACTAAAGACTTTGCTTTTCAATTGTGGTTCAACAGAAGTATATACAGAACAGACCAAAAGTTCGGACACACCTTCTCATTTAAAGATTTTTCTGTATTTTCATGACTATGAAAATTGTAAATTCACACTAAAGGCATCAAAACTCTGAATTAACACATGTGGAATTATATACTTAACAAAAAAGTGTGAAACAAGTGAAATTATGTCTTATATTCTAGGTTCTTCAAAGCAGCCACCTTTTTGCTTTGATGGCTGCTTTGCACACTCTTGGCATTCTCTTGATGAGCTTCAAGAGGTAGTCACCGGAAATGGTCTTCCAACAATCTTAAAGGAGTTCCCAGAGATGCTTAGCACTTGTTGGCCCTTTTGTCTTCACTCTGCGGAGAAGTGACCCTTCACGGTTGACTCAGTGATTTTCAAATTGATCCACAGGGCGTTGCCGGCAACTGAGAATGACCAGACGGAGATGTATGTCTCTGTTTGGGAGGATCGAGCAGATCTCTGAGCCCCCGTTTATTGTGTTGTACTTTTCATAATCTTAACAAGTTATACTTCAGCCAATCAACATAAGAACACGCTCACAGTTCTTAACCTATAAGAATGCAGGAACAGCTTGTACGTCAAGGCCTCATAGAACAAAAAACCCTCGGTGTCATATCTTGTTCGGGCTGGAATAATCAAGGTCTCATAACAGCTATGAACTTTTATCTAGTAACAAAAAATGAGCATTTAACTTTTCTTCACAAAAAATTTACTTCAGCTCCAACTTGTTTTATTTTACCAAGGGTAACGCAAGAAATTGGACCCCAAAAGTTGTTGTGCAATTTGTCCTGAGTATGCTGATACCCCATATGTGGGAGAAAACCACTGTTTGGGCACATGGCAGAGCTCGGAAGGGAAGGAGCGCCATTTGACTTTTCAATGCAAAATTGACTGGAATGGAGATAGGATGCCATGTCGCGTTTGGAGAGCCCCTGATGTGCCTAAACATTGAAACCCTCCAAAAGTGACAACATTTTAGAAAGTAGACCCCCTAAGGAACTTATCTAGATATGTGGTGAACACTTTGACCCACCAAGTGCTTCACAGAAGTTTATAATGTAGAGCCATAAAAATAAAAAATCATATTTTTTCCCAAAAATGATATTTCGCACCCAATTTTTTATTTTCCCAAGTTTAACAGAAGAAATTGGACCCCAAAATCTGTTGTGCAATTTGTCCTGAGTACTCTGATACCCCATATGTGTGAGTAAACCACTGTTTGGGCTCATGGCAGAGCTCGAAAGGGAAGGAGCGCCTTTTGACTTTTCAATGCAAAATTGGTTGGAATTGAGACCGGACGCCATGTCGCGTTTGGAGAGCCCCTGATGTGCCTAAACAGTGGAAACCCCCCAATTCTAACTGAAACCCTAACCCAAACACACTCTAACCCTAATCACAACTTTAACCACCACCCTAACCACACCCCTAACCCGAACATGCCCCTAACCCTAATCCCAACCCTAACCACACCCCTAACTCCAATACATCCATAACCCTAATCCCAACCATAACCCTAACCACACCCCTTACCCTGACACACCCCTATCCCTAATCCCAACCGTAAATGTAATACAAACCCTATCCCTAACTTTAGCCCCATCCCTAAATTTAGCCCAAACCCTAACTTTAGCTCCAACCCTAACCCCAACCCCAACCCTAACTTTAGCCCCAACCCTAACCCTAACTTTAGCCCCAACCCTAACCCTAACCCTAATGGGAAATTGGAAATAAATACATTTTTTTTATTTTATTATTTTTCCCTAACTAAGAGGGTGATAAAGGAGGGTTTGATTTACTATTTATTGCAGTTTTTTAGCTGATTTTTAAGAATGGCAGCTGTCTCACACTAAAAGACGCTTTCTATTGCAAAAAAATTGTTTTTGCGTCTCCACATTTTGAGAGCTATAATTTTTCCATATTTTGGTCCACAGAGTCATGTGAGGTGTTGTTTTTTGTGGGACGAGTTGATGTTTTTATTGGTACCATTGTGACATTGTGGCACGTGACATTTTTTGATCGCTTTTTATTATGATTTTTGTGAGGCAGACTGACCAAAAAACAGCAATTCATGAATTTCTTTTGGGGGGGCGTTTATACCGTTACACGTTTGGTAAAATTGATAAAGCAGTTTTATTTTTCGGGTCAGTACGATTACAGCGATAACTCATTTATATCTTTTTTTAATGTTTTGGGGCTTTTATACGATAAAAACTATTTTATATAAAAAATAATTACTTTTGCATCGCTGTATTCTGAGGACTATAACTTTTTTATTTTTTCACTGATGATGCTGTATGGCGGCTCGTTTTTTGCGGGACAAGATTAAATTTTCAGTAGTACCATTTTTTTTATATCCGTCTTTTTGATCGCGTGTTATTCCACATTTTGTTTGGCGGTATGATAATAAAGCGTTGTTTTTTGCCTCGTTTTTTTTACGGTGTTCACTGAAGGGGTTCACTAGTGGGTCAGTTTTATAGGTCCGGTCATTACGGACGCGGCGATACTAAATATGTGTACTTTTATTGTTTCTTTTTTTTATTTAGATAAAGAAATGTATTTATTGGAACAATATATATACTTTTTCTTTATTTAGGATTTTTTTTGCACATGTAAATATATATTTTTTTACTTGTTTACTTTGCCCCTGGGGGGACATCACTCTATAGTGTCAGATCGCTGATCTGACACTTTGCAGTGCACTGTGTCAGATCAGCGATCTGACAGGCACTGCAGGGAGGCTTCCCGGCGCCTGCTCTGAGCAGACGCTTGCAAACCACCTCCCTGCAAAACCGGAAAGGAGCCCCCCGGCCATTTTGGATCCAGGGCCTGCAGGGAGCAGGAGGTAGGAGACCCTCGGTGCAATGTGATCACATCGTGTTGCTCCTAGGGTCTCAGGGAAGCACGCAGGGAGCCCCTCCCTGCGTGATGCTCCCTATGCATCCTAAGGATACCAATAGGATATACATATCTCACAGTGGAAACTATAAGTTCACCCAGTAGCGCAGGCACTGTCCTCGCTGTAATACACAGCGTCCTCTCTCTGACATGCGCACCAGGCCACTCACACTAAGCGGCAGGCTCCTCGGCTACCATACAACGCAGGCGCCACTACCGCTGTGGATACACAGCGTCCCATCTCCCTGACGACGCCTACGCATGCGCACTATGCCTAACACACTAGCGGCGGGACTTCCGGTACCGGATGACGCACTTCCGGTACCGCGGGTCCCTCCGTGCTCAAATATCAGGGCCGGGACGCCATACACACCATGTGCCAGGAAGCAGGGCGCAGGAGCGCCGCTCATACCCCACTACCACCAGGTAAATGCCCTGTTCCACCACTGCGGATGCAGCCATTTGGCCTGCATCATTTATATCCCTGGCTGAGATATCCACTCTGTCATCTGGCTAACACTCTATATCCCCCTGCAGAGATCTCCCATATACGGCCTGGTTACAGCAAATGCTATCTGCACACCAGCACTGACAGGTAACAGTCCGCACTGCCGTCTCCCATTAACTACCCCTATACATTTTAATCATATATCTCCATACCAGACTGTACCTGCGACACAACAGGATCGTGTTACCCACATGCTAACAGCATACCTTACAAGGCTAACGCCCCCAGTGCTTGCAAACATTGCCAGGTAACATTGCATGACACTGCCTGATATTTCTTTCTACTAGCATCCTTCTCTGTACACACTCTAACCCTGTACATTGTAATTAGGTTCCACTTGCGGTTCAACAAGATAAACTTAGTTCTGCGCTACTAGCACGCTGTATATGAATAGACCATTTTTTTTGCCCACCAGCATTGCCAGGTACCTGCATACACCATCACCTAAAAGCGCCCCCTGTTTTGTGTGCCCTATTATTGATCCCTACATTATGTATATCCTTACCCTGTGTATCCTAAACAGATTGTATCTGGGATACAACAAGAAAAGGCCACCTACATAATATTAATATACTATATGAGGTAAACCCTTTCTATTATCAAGACTGTAGCTGTCTCTTATATACGGTCCCTACTAACACTTTCTATCCTTTATAGATACTCTATGAGCCACAAGGATACCATTCATGCTATTCCTTTATTCACCTTGCTAAGGTAATCTTCAGTTTGGTACTTTCTTGGGTCCCCCGCCCTCTAAACTGCATGGGTCCACCCTCGGCATACACAGAACCATGGTTCTACCCACTGAGGAATAATCTTTCTTTCACCCGGGACAGGATATAATACCTGTTATATGCTATGTTTTGTATATATGTATGTATATGTATTTATTTTTTCCCCACTTCGGGCTTTGTGTGCTACACTATGTAATGTAACGTTTATCTAATATATAAAGCTGAATGTGTGTGTGTGTGTATGTATGTATGTATGTATGTATGTCCGGGATTGGCATCTGAACCGTAGCAGCTACAGCCACAAAATTTTGCACAGTCACACGTCTGGACCCCGAGAGCGTCATAGGCTATGTTGTGAGGTGAAATTTTAACCCCGCGCTTTCCAATTCACCAAACAATTTTGCCCCTATCTACATAATGGGGAAAAAGTGAAAGGAAAAGTGTTGGAGGCGTCGCAGCTACAGGCACAAAATTTTGCACAGTCACACGTCTGGACCCTGAGAGCGTCAAAGCTATATTGTGAGGTGAAATTTTAACCCCGCGCTTTCCAAGTCACCAAACAATTTTGCCCCTATCTACATAATGGGGAAAAAATGAAAGGAAAAGTGTTGGAGGCAAATTAACAGCTGCCAGATGTGAACAAGGGGGACTTAAAGAATGACAGCGATGGCACCAAAGAGTATATACTGTACAGTTGCTAAGGTGGGGCCCCAACATGGGATAATCACACCACCACGGGGATATGAACACACACACAAAATGCGCCACACACTACCACGTGCTCGAACACATATACCACCCTCAGTGCACATTTCACCACACATACACCAACCTCGCCACATAAAAGTAGAAACACAAAAGTCGCCGCTCAAAACTCGCCACGCGCAAAACTCTCCACATGCAAAACTCGCCACACGTGCAAAACTCGCCACACGCAAAACTTGCACACGCAGAAAAATTGCCACACGCAGAAAAATTGCCACATGCACAAAAGTTGCAACACATGCAAAAGTTGCCTCACACAAAACTTGCACATACTCAAAAGGCACCACACATAAAACTCGCCACGCGCAAAACTCGCCATGCGCAAAACTTGCTGCACACAACTTGCTACACTAACCTGTCACATGCAACTCGACACACAAAAAGTTGCTACACGCATGTCGCCACACAAAACTCATCTCACAAAAGTCCCTACATGCATGTCGCCACACGCAACTCAACACACACAACTTGACACACGAAACTCGCCCTAAAACACACACAAGTCTGGTATCCTTCAAAAATAAAAATCTGATTAATAAGCAGACAAACTACAAGAGCAACAAATGTACCATATAGGAATCCGGCAGCTGTCAGTCACATGACCAGTCTATTATGTGTATGTGTGAGCTAATATATACTGCCAGGGGGTGGGCTTACTGTTGGCTGGGGATTTATCAGGCTGCCATTTTAGCTTACAAATACTGAGGTAAAAATACTGACCAAATAACGTGTGAACGAGGGCTAATACAGGAGGAGATGACATACAGCTATATACTATATACAGGAGATGACACACAGGTATATACTATTTACAGGGGAGATGACACACAGGTATATACTATATACAGGAGGAGATGACACACAGATATATACTATATACAGGAGAGATGACACACAGGTATATACTATATAGAGGAGGAGATGACATACAGGTACATACTACATACAGGAGGAGATGACATACAGGTATATACTATATACAGGAGGAGATGACACACAGGTATATACTATATACAGGAGCAGATTACCTACAGGTATATAGTATATACAGGAGGAGATGACACAGGTATATGCTATGTATAGGAGGAGATGACATACAGGTATATACTATATACAGGAGATGACACACAGATATATACTATATATAGGTGAGATGACACACAGGTATATACTATATACAGGAGATTACATACAGGTATATCTAATATATAAAGCTGAATGTGTGTATGTATGTATGTGTGTATGTCCGGGATTGGCATCTGTACCGTCGCAGCTACAGCCACAAAATTTTGCACAGTCACACGTCTGGACCCCGAGAGCGTCATAGGCTATGTTGTGAGGTGAAATTTTAACCCCGCGCGTTCCAATTCACCAAACAATTTTGCTCCTATCTACATAATGGGGAAAAAGTGAAGGGAAAAGTGTTGGAGGAAAATTGACAGCTGCCAGATGTGAACAATGAGGACTTAAAGAATGAGAGCGATGGTGACAAAGAGTATATACCGTACAGTTGCTAAGGTGGGGCCCCGACATGGGATACTCACCACACACGGGGATATGAACACAAACACAAAATGCGCCACACACTACCACGTGCTTGAACACATATACCACCCTCAGCACACATTTCACCACACACACACACCAACCTCGCCACATAAAAGTCGAAACACAAAAGTCACCACTCAAAACTCGCTACATTCAAAACTCGCTACATGCAAAACTCGCCATATGCAAAACTAGGCTCACGCAAAACTCGCCACACGTGCAAAACTCACCTCATGGAAAACTCACCTCATGCAAAACTTGCACACACAGAAAAATTGCCACATGTACAAAAGTTGCACCACATGCAAAAGTTGCCTCACACAAAACTTGCACATACTCAAAATGCACCACACATAAAACTCGCCATGCGCAAAACTCGCCATGCACAAATCTTGCTGCACACAACTTGCTACACTAACCTGTCACATGCAACTCAACACACAAAATGTTGCTACACGCATGTCGCCACACAAAACTCATCTCACAAAAGTCGCTACATGCATGTCGCCACACGCAACTCAACACACACAACTTGACACATGAAACTCGCCCTAAAACACACACAAGTCTGGTATTATCCTTCAAAAATAAAAATCTGATTAATAAGCAAACTACAAGAGCAACAAATGTACCATATAGGAAATACGGCAGCTGTCAGTCACATGACCTGTCTATTATGTGTATGTGTGAGCTAATATATACTGCCAGGGGGGAGGGCTTCCTGTTGGCTGGGGATTTATCAGGCTGCCAATAGCAACCAATCACAGCTCAGCTTCTATTTTGCTACAGTTAATTAACCTGAGCTCTGATTGGTTAATATAGGCAACAAAGACATTCTCAGTATAACAAAGCTAATATATGTTGTGAAATTCTTCTATTAGCTTAGTTTTTGCCTTTTAATAATTACATTTCTATCTATTTGTTTTGTGGTTTTTGTGTGCAGAATAAATTTTTGTTAACACATTCTATTTTGCTAACAGCAGTCATTAACCCGGGCGAAGCCGGGTAGTACAGCTAGTTGTATATATTTTCTGTACAGTTGCTTATACAGTGGGGCAAAAAAGTATTTAGTCAGTCAGCAATAGTGCAAGTTCCACCACTTAAAAAGATGAGAGGTGTCTGTAATTTACATCATAGGTAGACCTCAACTATGGGAGACAAACTGAAAAAAAAAATCCAGAAAATCACATTGTCTGTTTTTTTATCATTTTATTTGCATTTTATGGTGGAAAATAAGTATTTGGTCAGAAACAAAATTTCATCTCAATACTTTGTAATCTATCCTTTGTTGGCAATGACAGAGGTCAAACGTTTTCTGTAAGTCTTCACAAGGTTGCCACACACTGTTGTTGGTATGTTGGCCCATTCCTCCATGCAGATCTCCTCTAGAGCAGTGATGTTTTTGGCTTTTCGCTTGGCAACACGGACTTTCAACTCCCTCCAAAGGTTTTCTATAGGGTTGAGATCTGGAGACTGGCTAGGCCACTCCAGGACCTTGAAATGCTTCTTACGAAGCCACTCCCTTCGTTGCCCTGGCGGTGTGCTTTGGATCATTGTCATGTTGAAAGACCCAGCCACGTTTCATCTTCAATGCCCTTGCTGATGGAAGGAGGTTTGCACTCAAAATCTCACGAAACATGGCCCCATTCATTCTTTCATGTACCCGGATCAGTCGTCCTGGCCCCTTTGCAGAGAAACAGCCCCAAAGCATGATGTTTCCACCACCATGCTTTACAGTAGGTATGGTGTTTGATGGATGCAACTCAGTATTCTTTTTCCTCCAAACACGACAAGTTGTGTTTCTACCAAACAGTTCCAGTTTGGTTTCATCAGACCATAGGACATTCTCCCAAAACTCCTCTGGATCATCCAAATGCTCTCTAGCAAACTTCAGACGGGCCCGGACATGTACTGGCTTAAGCAGTGGGACACGTCTGGCACTGCAGGATCTGAGTCCATGGTGGCGTAGTGTGTTACTTATGGTAGGCCTTGTTACATTGGTCCCAGCTCTCTGCAGTTCATTCACTAGGTCCCCCCGTGTGGTTCTGGGATTTTTGCTCACCGTTCTTGTGATCATTCTGACCCCACGGGGTGGGATTTTGCGTGGAGCCCCAGATCGAGGGAGATTATCAGTGGTCTTGTATGTCTTCCATTTTCTAATTATTGCTCCCACTGTTGATTTCTTCACTCCAAGCTGGTTGGCTATTGCAGATTCAGTCTTCCCAGCCTGGTGCAGGGCTACAATTTTGTTTCTGGTGTCCTTTGACAGCTCTTTGGTCTTCACCATAGTGGAGTTTGGAGTCAGACTGTTTGAGGGTGTGCACAGCTGTCTTTTTATACTGATAACAAGTTTAAACAGGTGCCATTACTACAGGTAATGAGTGGAGGAAAGAGGAGACTCTTAAAGAAGAACTTACAGGTCTGTGAGAGCCAGAAATCTTGATTGTTTGTTTTTGACCAAATACTTATTTTCCACCATAAAATGCAAATAAAATGATAAAAAAACAGACAATGTGATTTTCTGGAATTTTTTTTCTCAGTTTGTCTCCCATAGTTGAGGTCTACCTATGATGTAAATTACAGACGCCTCTCATCTTTTTAAGTGGTGGAACTTGCACTATTGCTGACTGACTAAATACTTTTTTTGCCCCACTGTATTTGTTTTGTTCTTTTCAGCGGCCTTTTGATAAAGACTCGGGAAGAGTCGAAACGTTGTCAGTTTGACTTCTGGTCGCCTTCTGCATTGTTGAATAATAAACTTATAGCACTTCAATAAATTCTGAGTTTGTCACAGATTATACCCCTAGAGTGTGCGGTGTATTAAATTTATCCTTATGCTCCCTATGCCGCCGGAACGCTGCGATCATGTTTGATCGCAGTGTTCGGGGGGTCAGGAGTGGTCCATGACCACTCCTGGTACATAGTGCTTGATGTCATCTGCGATAGTCAGAGCGCGGCTGATCGGTCATGACGTACTATCCCATTGGTGGTCATACGGGCCCATACCACCTCGATGGGATAGTATGTCGTATGTCAGAAAGGAGTTAAAGACGAGACAGTGCAGGAGACAGAGTTAAGAAGTAGGCCCAATGTAATGGCATGCCCAATTCCCCAAATTGGTGTCTTTTTTTATTAAAAAAATAGTGCCATCACAGCCCCCATGCCCAAAATTCACTGTACAGAGCACTTTCACCCTGGTCATCGAGTGTCAGTTAAAGGACACATTGCAGGAGACAGAGTTAAGAAGTAGACCCAATGTAATATCATGCCCAATTCCCCAAAGTGGGGTTCTGTTTTTACAAAATTAAATATTGCCATCACACCCCCCATGCCCAAAAATCACCGTACAATGCACGTTCGCCCTGGTCATCGAGTGGTTCTGGATGATGGGGATAAGGAGGAAAACAACAAACAGACCAAATCTGGAAGCGTATACCCATGTGTGGTTGTGAACAGGTGCATGAGAATACACCTCCCCAAAAGAGAGAATGTATTTGAGATTATGTTTCGCTGTTTTCACTTGGTGTTGTACAGAAGTCTTTCCCAATCTAGCCTTTGTTCATTTTTATAAAAGTTAGCCTGTCAGCATTTTCAGTTGACAGGTGGATGCGCTTATTTGATATAATTCCACCAGCGGCACTAAAAACCCGCTCTGACAGAACACTAGAAGCAGGGCAGGCCAGGACCTCCAAGGCGTAGAGAGCCAGTTCATGCCACATGTCCAGTTTGGATACCCAATAATTAAAAGGCACAGAGGAATCACGGAGGACGTTTGTACGATCTGCAAGATACTCCCTCACCATTTTCCCAAACATTCCACTTCTTGTAACAGCATCCCTTGCCTCTCTGCAGTCACGATGGGAGAGTCTGAGAAAACCATCCCAGAACTTTGCCATTGTTCCCCTGCCTAAGCTGGATTGTACTTCTGTCTCTCTTGCTTGGACTCCTTGGCTGTACAACAAACTCTAACGTCTGCTGCCAGCGTTCTTACATGGGAATTTTTTAAGTAATTCCCCTACAAGGCCCCTCTGGTACTGCAACATTTTAGAACACCTCTCTGCCTCTGGCATAAGAGATTGAAAGTTCTTCTTGTAGCGCGGGTCTAGAAGTGTCACCATCCAGTAATGGGTGTCACCCAAAATTTTTATAATGTGAGGGTCACGTGAAACGCAGTGCAACATAAAGTCAGCCATGAGTGCAAGACTGCTAACAGGCAAGACTTCCGTGCCCTCACCAACAGGACGACTGACCATGCTGTCCTCCTCCACCTCCCTGTCCTCAGGCCATCCCCGCTGAACAGACGGTATGACATCTGTGTTTGTTGTACCGTCTATAGCGCATGAAAGTAGCTCCTGTTCTTCCTCCTCCTCATTAACTACCAATCCATGTTGAGAAGACATGAGGCTGGGCTGAGTGTAATTCCCATGTATGGTTCCTTGCTCCATGTCCTCGTGCTCTGCCTGCAATGCATCCTCTTTATTTGTGACCAGAAAGGTTTTCAGAATGCTGAGAAGCGGGATGGTGATGCTAATTATTATCATCGCCGCTCACCATCTTGGTGCAGTCCTCAAAGTTTTGGAGGATGGTACATATGTCAGACATCCATGTCCACTCCTGAGGTCTTATCTGTAGAGTCTGAACTGAATATCGACAGCCTTGTTGATGTCGGTAGTCAATAACTGCCCTCTTCTGCTCACAAATCCTTTCCAACATATGCAGCAAAGAGTTCCAGCATGTGGGGACATCACACACCAGCCAGTGAGCTGGAAGCTGCAAATGCTGCTGAAGCACGGCAAGGGCGGCTGAAGCTGTAGCTGACTTTCTAAAATGGGTGTACTTTCACTAGCAGATCTGGCAGTTCCGGGTAGCTTTTCAGAAAACGTTGAACCATGAGGTTAAGCACATGGGCCAAGCAAGGCACATGTGTGAACTCACCTTGTCTCAGAGTTTGTCACACACGACCATGCCTGGCTGTAGGTTCAGCTGTGTCATCCAAACATCTGACTGCTCTTTCAGTGCTGTCCACAACTCTTCTGCATTGTGCGTTTGTCACCTATGCAGATTAGCTTCAGCACAGCCTGTTGCCGCTTGGCTGAGGCAGTGCTGCAGTGCTTCCAGCTTCTGACTGATATATTGATTTCAGAGATGGAGGATGAAGAGGAGAAGGAGGTGCAGGAGCTGTAGACTGTGAGGGCAACTCTGATTGATGTAGGACCCGCAATCCTCAGCGTGGGGAGGATGTGTTCCATCCCAAGGTCCGACTGGGTCCCGGCTTCCACTATGTTAACCCAATATGCCGTCAGTGACATGTACCGTCCCTGCCCACAAGCACTTGTCCATGTGTCCGTGGTTAGGTGGACTTTCTCTGTAACAGCATTGCTGAGGGCATGGATAATGTTGTGGCACACATGCTGGTGTAATGCCAGTACGGCACACCAGGAGAAATAGTGGTGACTGGGGACCGAGTACCTTGGGACGGCCGCCGCCATCAGGTTGTGGAAAGCTTCCATCTCAACTAGCCTAAAAGGCAACATTTCGAGAGCAAGTAGAAGAGAAATGTTAGAATTTAGGACTGTGGCCTGTGGGGTGTTGGCTGGGTGTTTTTGCTTGCGTTCCAAAGACTGGGGTATAGACAACTGAAGGCTGTGCTGGGACAAGGACATGGACGGGCTTGATGATGGTGCTGCTTGGCTGTGGGCCACAGCAGGTGCAGGGCTAGAGGAATCTTCACATGCACGGTGTACTGGGGATTGGCTTCTCTGCAAAACAGTCGAAGAAGCAGTGGTGTGACCTGCAGGCAGTGGTCCTGGAGCCTGGGGTTCGGCCCAGTTTGGTCTGGTGCTTTGCTGCCATGTGCCTGATCATGCGGATGGTGGTTAGGCTTGTTGTTTTACTACCCATGCTGATACGCCCATGGCAGGTGCTGCAAATGGCCAGTTTGGGGTTATCGGCTTTAAAAAATAACCAAACTCGGGAAGATCTAACAGTTGGAATGGCTACTTCCCTCATGTTGGTGTTATGGGGAACGGATGCACGCCTGTTATGATAATTAGTGGTTGAGGATCACAAATTACTCCAGCTAAGTAACAAACATAGGACAAGCTCTAGGGAGGTGGCAAGCTGGACTGACCGCAAATCTGAACCTAACCAAACACACTAGAAGTAGCCGGTGAACGTGCCTGAATTCCTAGATGTCTCGAGCCAGCCTAAGGAACTAACTACCCCTAGAGAGAAAGAAAGACCTCTCTTGCCTCCAGAGAAATAATCCCCAAAGATATAGAAGCCCCCAACAAATAATAACGGTGAGGTAAGAGGAAGGCACATACACAGGGGTGAAAGCAGATTCAGCAAATGAGGCCCACTAATACTAGATAGCAGAAAATAGAAAAGGGAATCTATGCGGTCAGTAAAAAACCCTTACAAAATATCCACTCTGAGATTTCAAGAACCAACTAACGGTGTGGGGGGCGAAACTCAGTCCCCTAGAGCAACCAGCAAGCGAAGAAATCACATTTTAGGCTACGTTCACATTTGCGGTCTGCGCCGCAGCGTCGGGCGCCGCAGCGTCGCCGCATGCGTCATGCACCCCTATATTTAACATGGGGGCGCATGGACATGCGTCGCACTTGCGTTTTGCGCCGCATGTGTCCCTGCGGCGCCCGCGTCCGGGCGCAGAGGACGCAGCAAGTTGCATTTTTGCTGCGTCCAAAATCAATGAAAAAAAGGACGCATGCGGCGCAAAACGCAGCGTTGTGCATGCGTTTTGCTGCGTTTTTGTTTGCGCTGTGCGTTGCGGCGCCGACGCTGCGGCGCACAACGCAATTGTGAACGTAGCCTTAGCGAGCTGGACTAAAAACATAATGAACAGTGATAATCAAAAAATGATCAAACAAAAACTTAGCTTGTCTTGGAGAGACTGGGAGCAAGGTAGACACACGGAATCTGAAGAGCACTGAATACATTGATAGCAGGCAAGGAACTGAGTATCCAGGTGGGCTAAATAGAAAACCAACCAAGGATAACGAACCAGCTGATGAAGCCAACCTGCAGAAGGACAACACTACACAGTACCGCTTGTGACCACTAGAGGGAGCCCAGAAATAGAGTTCACAACAGTACCCCCCCCTTGAGGAGGGGTCACCAAACCCTCATCAAGACCCCCAGGGTGATCAGGACGAGCTGCGTGGAAGGCGCGAACCAAATCGGCCGCATGAACATCAGAGGCGACAACCCAGGAATTATCCTCCTGACCATAGCCCTTCCACTTAACCAGATACTGAAGTCTCCGTCTAGAGATACGAGAATCCAAAATCTTCTCCACCACGTACTCCAATTCGCCCTCAACCAGCACCGGAGCAGGAGGCTCAACAGAAGGAACCACAGGTACCACATACCTCCGCAACAAAGACCTATGGAACACATTATGGATGGCAAACGATGCCGGGAGATCCAAACGAAAAGACACCGGGTTAAGGATTTCCAAGATCTTATACAGGAAAGAAATATATCTTGGTACCGTGTTAGCCAGTAGATAGAAAAATATTTAGAATTGAGAGTCCTCAGTGGTTGATACCTTTTAATGGCTAACTGAAAAGATGGTAACAAACTGCAAGCTTTCGAGACTACATACGTCTCTTCATCAGGCAAAAACTAAAACAAATTCTGAAGAATCACATATTTATGCACAACATAGTATAGAGAAAAAAAAAAAGAGGGGAAAAAAAACCATGGATAAGCTAGGTGACATGAAGCAGAATTACCATGGGTGATAAACAGTTACGTCCATAAATATTGGGCCAGTTCTTAGATAAGGATTGTTTTATTGTCCTGTGATTAGGGTCTCGTTCTGTTGTGATGACCCCACATGGTCTGAGGGGCAAGTTCATTAGTTGATGTAAAAAGACATAAATCCGTGTGACACATTCATTCCTGCATTTAGAGTGTCAAAGGTCGTCATCAGTTTATACTCCCAGACTCTTCTGTCTCTCTGAGTTTTGAAGTTACTTTTCAATACAAGTAATTTCATGTCCATAATGCTATGATTTGGGAGACAGAAATGTATTGCCACAGGTATATCCATTCTTTTTTCTTTTATTGTATGGCGATGAGAGTTCATCCTTGTTCTCAGTTTCTGCCCTGTCTCCCCCACATACAGACCCCCAGTTGGACATTTAGTACAAATAATTAGGTACACCACATTAGAAGTGACGCAGCTGAAAGTACCTGGTATCTTGTAGTCCTGGTGTGAATTGGGGATCTTTATCTTGTCCGTGGTCATTATAAATGGACAGGTTTTACATTTTTTCTGATTGCAGGGAAAGGTACCTGCAGCTGTTGGAGAGGACAGGGAGCTTCTGACAATGATGCTTCTTAGATTTGGGGGCTGCCTAAAACACAGTAGTGGGGGGTCTGGAAAAATGGATTGTAAGTGCAGCGCCCCAGAGTTCTGGTCGTTGCAGTACTGTGGCTCTGCCACTAAGGGGAGCCATGGTACGTTCGATGGCACTGAAGGAGTTCCTCCAATCAGGTATCACAGACACCAATATGTTTCACAGCAGGGCCTCCGGGGGGAGCTAAGGGTGCTATTCATTAGGCCACTCCCCACCATAGTGGGTAAACTGGGGGTCAGGCAGGAAGTTAGAAGAGAACGCTGACGGGATTGAACAGAGCAACACCCTGTGGCAGAGGGTGTTGTGAAGGGAGAGACTGTAGGGTCTCTGCCAGGGGTGGGATCCTGGCAGAGGCTTGGCATTGAGAGAACGTAACGGGACCGTGCCTGCTCAGCTTAGCGGCGGTGCCCAAGAAAGGACTAGAAGCGAGGCAGATTGTGCTGAGTGAGAAACGAGATCAAGCAGAAGGAGAATACCAGCAGGGGTTTTGTTGAAAGAGGCAGCACCCTGCTGAGGCGCAATACCGGTGGCCGGAACGCCGAGGGAGTGGATTAGAATACAGCTTCAAGCCATACTCCAAACAGCGGCAGGACAGTCGGTCTCAGGCGGGCTGTCTACCACATATCACCTATGAAGTCTTGGGGGGCAATTGCGGGAGAGGGGCGTCTCTAGGGTCCCGGAAGAACTCCAGGCCTACCTGACAAACGGGTGCCATTCCAACCTGAATACAGGGAAGGGGTGGATTACAGAGGAACATCAAATCGAGTTGTGAGGGAACTTAAGAAACAGACACAACCGTTGTGGGGTCACTTTCCGTGAGCACAGCAGGGAAGGACTACAACACATAGCGCTAGAAGGAAGGCACAGATCTCCACCTGAGAGGAGGACTCTGGAGGTGCCATTGGACCGGCTGGACTTGCGTAGCCTGGTGAACCGTGTTCTGGACTGAGGACTCAGAGATCTCCAGTAAAGAGGTAAAGAGACTGCAACCTGGTGTCCTTGTTATTTACTGCGACCTGCACCCCCACAACTGCACCGCTACATCGCTATCATTACTACCAACACCCACACCTTGCATTTTACTGTGCGCCCCCCACGGCAGGGTCACGGACCGGGGCCTAGCCGCCGTGACAACCCCAGAAGCAGAGACTCAGAGGCCCGGTACCGGGTACCCCTCGGCCCTGCGGCGGTGGAGGGGGCGCTGCAGAACTTGGCGTCACGAACAGGATCTACTTAAGCCTGAAGAATCAGGTCATGTGTGCCTAGAGACTGTAATTTACTGTGCTTGGACTGTACTTTATTGTAAGACTGTGCTGCGCCATTAGCCGCCAAAAGTTCCCGCCAAAAGGCGCCGCCATTGCTGCATCCAAGGGGAAGGAGGGCGTGTTATGGGCGGAGACTCCCAGTGTGGCGCGAGAAATGGCTACCGCCCCCTGCACTTCTGGTTGCAGAGGAATGGCCTGCCCCAAAACGGAAGAGAAACACCCCTTGATATGCAACAGCGAGGGGCTGGGGATGGAGAAGCCCGACCTCGGAGAAATGGCGGAGTTAGGTGCGTGCACTGCCACCGACTATCGGGCAGCGACGATGAACGGCGAGTGCCTGAGCGAGGAAGGAGCAGTTCCGGCCTGCCCTTCTTCACCAACGATGGACCGGAAGCCTGCGGACCCGACAGCGGGGCTACGTCCACCAATCCTGACTTCGGAGTTAGAGGAGGAGGAACTACAGCAAGCGGAGCCGAATCCGAGAATCCTATTGGAGGAGCCGCAGTCCGGGCTGCAGCCGACTCCAGCACCCTTGTTAATGGACCGGAGCGACACCGATGGAACCACATTAGGCGCAGGTATGGCCGACGTCCCTGCTCCCCTTCACGGGCCCGATTCCATGACCCACCTCCGTCTCAGTAGGGAGCGACTTATCTCGGCAGGGCTAATGGTGCTATCCCCCGATGACCTGGGGAGGATGGTGCCACCGCTGTCGACTGGAGTGGGGGAGCCCGTGGATGTGAGTTTAGATGGAGTAGTTCTTCGGTGGGACACCCCCTGGTTTAGAGCAGATGGATCCCGGGAGAACGGGTCCACTCTTGCGGTGCTTACATGGGAACAATATAGACAGTGCTTGATTCTGCAGTGGAAAGGACGGAAAGGGACTGAGTCGATGGGCCCATCGAAAGTACGACAACCCCCCCCGACAGGGGATGACAGAGACGTGGTAAGGCGGGGCACTGTGTTGGCCTACCATGTAAAAAGGGGGTGGGGCCTCATACACGAGCCGGGACTGGATACTGATGTTTTCGTTGCGCATTGTAACGTGAGGGCTCCCTGTTGTGGCCGAAGCGGAGAACCCTTACAAAAGGGGGATCCAGTGACCTACAGCCGCCACTTGAACCCACTCGGGTGGTATGCACGGAATGTTCGGCGGTGTATGTCTGGAGCCGCGGCACTAGCTACCCCAGACCTGGTCCCGGGAGTACCCGAACTTGTCACCATTGCAACGGTACGCCTAGTGGCAGCCCCAGAGTTGGCCAATCGAGTTCAACTGCATGTTCGAACCGCGGACACTGGCGCTACAGTGTCCGGGGTCCTGGAACCAAAGCCACCTGAAGAAGAATAAACCTCGGAAACCTGAAAAGTGTAAATAGTTTTCCTTTAACTGTTCCTGATTGTTTGTTGCTAAACCCGTCCAGGGTAAACTTTAAAAGGTGACCCCTTTGTTGACCCGGGGTCACTATTGTTGTTTTCCAGAAGTTTTACACAAACTGCAGTAATCATGGACTGTGCATGATTCGAACTTCCTTGTAAATAGTTGCACCTTCTTAAGGGTGCCTCCTACTGGTTTTAGTTAAAAGACACTTTGCGAAGATACCTTTCCTACTGGTTTTAGTTAAAAGACACTTTGCGAAGATGCCATTCCGGAGCCTTTGCGTGGACTGGTAGGCTGAGAAGACGAGCTACCTCAGAAAGGCTTGGTCCCCTCTTAAAGGGGATGCGTGGAATTGAACTTGAAAGCGATACTGTTTTAGAACGGTAATATGATGATGCTTTGAGAAAAAGAATGTAACTGTTTTACATGAAAAGTTATATGTGTTTAAATTGTTTGAATTGTGAAATCTGAAAATAATGTTTTGTGAAAGGAAAAGATGCAGAGAGCCCGCAGGGGTAGAAGTAGAGATCTGCGTAGTTGAAAGTAAAGAAGTAATGATGAAGGTGAGGATAGAAGGTAAACCCTGCGTCCCCATAGAAAGTTACTTTGTTACTAAGGACAGAAAGCGAACCCGTAGGGGTTAGAGAGTGAGTCCTTAAAGGAGCCGAGTAGAGCTGGCTCAGAGTTCTTTAAACGAAAGGAATGTTATGTCTATACTATGTATAGTAGCGAAAGGCAGTAGGCCCTGGCTGAACGGGGCGGTCCTGTAAAAGAAAGGAGAGGCAGTAGGTCTGGTGCCATAGGGACAGGCGGTCCTGCAGGTTCAAAGTAGGAGAATGTGAAGTTACCCTACCCTGTAATGTGATTATAGGAAGGCCTTTGGTAAACTAAGAGTGTATGTTTCTTAAGGCAATGTTAATTTATTGTTCCAGAATTTGCACTAAGTAGAATACCCGGTTGGGTAACAGGAGTTATGTATAGCCTGTAATTTATAATGTTGACTATGTTTGTAACGTTAAAAGTGTCCTCACCTCCCATAAAGGGAAGCCTGTTCAAGTATACTTATTGTTTTGCACTCAACAAAATTGTATGTCTGTTTACTAATCTGTATTGTTGTTTTTCTTCCCAGTCCCGGAGTACTGTGTTTAACCAGGGGGGAGTGCAGCGCCCCAGAGTTCTGGTCGTTGCAGTACTGTGGCTCTGCCACTAAGGGGAGCCATGGTACGTTCGATGGCACTGAAGGAGTTCCTCCAATCAGGTATCACAGACACCAATATGTTTCACAGCAGGGCCTCCGGGGGGAGCTAAGGGTGCTATTCATTAGGTCACTCCCCACCATAATGGGTAAACTGGGGGTCAGGCAGGAAGTTAGAAGAGAACGCTGACGGGATTGAACAGAGCAACACCCTGTGGCAGAGGGTGTTGTGAAGGGAGAGACTGTAGGGTCTCTGCCAGGGGTGGGATCCTGGCAGAGGCTTGGCATTGAGAGAACGTAACGGGACCGTGCCTGCTCAGCTTAGCGGCGGTGCCCAAGAAAGGACTAGAAGCGAGGCAGATTGTGCTGAGTGAGAAACGAGATCAAGCAGAAGGAGAATACCAGCAGGGGTTTTGTTGAAAGAGGCAGCACCCTGCTGAGGCGCAATACCGGTGGCCGGAACGCCGAGGGAGTGGATTAGAATACAGCTTCAAGCCATACTCCAAACAGCGGCAGGACAGTCGGTCTCAGGCGGGCTGTCTACCACATATCACCTATGAAGTCTTGGGGGGCAATTGCGGGAGAGGGGCGTCTCTAGGGTCCCGGAAGAACTCCAGGCCTACCTGACAAACGGGTGCCATTCCAACCTGAATACAGGGAAGGGGTGGATTACAGAGGAACATCAAATCGAGTTGTGAGGGAACTTAAGAAACAGACACAACCGTTGTGGGGTCACTTTCCGTGAGCACAGCAGGGAAGGACTACAACACATAGCGCTAGAAGGAAGGCACAGATCTCCACCTGAGAGGAGGACTCTGGAGGTGCCATTGGACCGGCTGGACTTGCGTAGCCTGGTGAACCGTGTTCTGGACTGAGGACTCAGAGATCTCCAGTAAAGAGGTAAAGAGACTGCAACCTGGTGTCCTTGTTATTTACTGCGACCTGCACCCCCACAACTGCACCGCTACATCGCTATCATTACTACCAACACCCACACCTTGCATTTTACTGTGCGCCCCCCACGGCAGGGTCACGGACCGGGGCCTAGCCGCCGTGACAACCCCAGAAGCAGAGACTCAGAGGCCCGGTACCGGGTACCCCTCGGCCCTGCGGCGGTGGAGGGGGCGCTGCATAAGCGGGCATCTTTTTGCAGTAAAGGTTGTAATTTCCGTGCAGCTCCCCTTAGCGCCTCCAGATTTGGATTGTAGGTGACCACTAGAGGCACCCGGTTATTTTCTTCTTTAGTTTTGTAATGTAGCAGGTGATTCCTTGATATTCTGGTGGCTCTTGTAATCTGATTTTCAATTGTTCTTGGATGGTAGCCCTGATTCAAAAAGGTCTTTCTGAGGCGACCCAGGTGTTCATCTCTATCCATTGGGTTGGAACATATACGATTGTATCTGATGGCTTGGCTGTAGACAATAGAGTTTTTAATGTGTTTTGGATGGAAACTGTCCCATTTAAGGTATGTTGGATGGTCGATTGGCTTCTGATACAGGGATGTCTCTATTTTATTGTTCTGCAGCTTAATGATGGTGTCCAAAAAGTTAATTTCAGTGCAGGAGTAGTTGAGTGTCAAGTTGATGGTAGGATGAAATTGATTAAACTGTTCATGGAACGACTTTAGCTGTGGCTCAGACTCCGTCCAGATGATTAAAATGTCATCAATGTAGCGGTAGTACGCCAGAGGCCTGATGGGACATGAGGACAAAAAGTCGCTTTCAAGCTTGGCCATGAACAGATTTGCATACTGTGGGGCCATTTTACTGCCCATTGCTGTGCCAGTCTCCTGTAGATAGATCTTCTTGTCAAACTCAAAGTAATTGTGGGTGAGGATAAATTTTATAAGTTTCACCACAGAATTTGCATCAGTCCCTGTGTTTTCCAGGAAGAATTTGCAGGCATTTAATCCATCCTGATGTGGGATATTGGAGTACAAAGATTCCACATCCATGGTGACCAGGATGGTTCCTTCTGGTAGAGGACCAATTGCTGATAGTTTATTCAATAGGTCAGTTGTGTCCTGAATGAAGCTGGGTGTATCTTTTACTAGGGGTTTAAGAATACCCTCTACCCATCCAGATACCTGCTCAGTAAGGGTGCCCACACATGAAATAATTGGTCTTCCTGGGTTTCCAGATTTGTGGATTTTGGGAAGCATGTAGAATGTCCCTGTTCTTGGACTTTCTGGTATCAGGTCATTGGCTCTTATGGATTCGTCGGGCAGACAAGATACCAACTTGTTTAGTTCCTTGTAATAGTCCTGTGTAGGATCCGACTCCAATGTTTTGTAGTAGCGTGTGTCCATAAGTTGTCTGTTTGCTTCCTTCATGTAGTCTGATGTGTTCATCATGACTATTGCACCTCCCTTGTCAGCAGGTTTGATGATGATTTCTTTGTTGGTTTTCAGAGACTGTATGGCCTTTCTCTCCTGGGCACTGATGTTGAATGCTTGTGTCCTGTTAGTATCTATGATGGTGGATTTTATCAAATGTCTGAAGGAGTCTATATAGTTATCCAAATGAGGGTTGCGTCCCGGTGGAGGTGTCCAGTCTGACCTCTTTTTGGTTGTTAGAATCCCTTTTCCTTCAGTCTGAGTGTTTTCTGAATCTTCTGTATCATTGAAATATTCCCTCAGACGCAGTCTCCTGAAAAAATGCTCCATATCACTGCAGAGTTCAGTTTTATCCAGGGCCTTAGTAGGACAAAATGAGAGTCCTCTGGAAAGCACAGCCAGCTCCACTTTGTTGGGTTTATAATCTGAGAGATTAATGACACAGTTATTTGTGCCTGGAATGGAGTGGTTGTCCAAGTTGTCAGGTTTAGGCTTTGTTTTGTATCTGTTTGCACAGAGGCCTGAATTGAGGCGCAATCTGTGCAGTTTCTTTTCCTTGTTATGAATTAGATGGGTCCGTAGTTTGTTGTAGTATTGTTGTAATTTTTGCTCTGTGTCTGCTGTAAGTGTTTTCCTCAGGGTTTCAAACTGCCCTTGGACCTTACTCTTTATGCTGTAGCAGACATGCAAAAGATGATTCCTTAATCTCTCAGAAGTCCTGTGACACAGGTTCTGTGCATAATGGGTGTTGTAGGTATGAAGGATTGGGTTTGTAATCCAGAGTCCTTTGGGAATTAGATTCTCCTTTTTGCATGTAGATAGGAAAAAAATGTCGCTGTCCATTTGTGCACGTTTCTTCAGAAGTGGTTTTAGTTCCATAAAGATGCGGTACATTCTGGTATCCTCCATTTTGATACAGGAAAGAAATATATCTTGGTACCGTGTTAGCCAGTAGATAGAAAAATATTTAGAATTGAGAGTCCTCAGTGGTTGATACCTTTTAATGGCTAACTGAAAAGATGGTAACAAACTGCAAGCTTTCGAGACTACATACGTCTCTTCATCAGGCAAAAACTAAAACAAATTCTGAAGAATCACATATTTATGCACAACATAGTATAGAGAAAAAAAAAAAAAAAAAGAGGGGAAAAAAAACCATGGATAAGCTAGGTGACATGAAGCAGAATTACCATGGGTGATAAACAGTTACGTCCATAAATATTGGGCCAATTCTTAGATAAGGATTGTTTTATTGTCCTGTGATTAGGGTCTCGTTCTGTTGTGATGACCCCACATGGTCTGAGGGGCAAGTTCATTAGTTGATGTAAAAAGACATAAATCCGTGTGACACATTCATTCCTGCATTTAGAGTGTCAAAGGTCGTCATCAGTTTATACTCCCAGACTCTTCTGTCTCTCTGAGTTTTGAAGTTACTTTTCAATACAAGTAATTTCATGTCCATAATGCTATGATTTGGGAGACAGAAATGTATTGCCACAGGTATATCCATTCTTTTTTCTTTTATTGTATGGCGATGAGAGTTCATCCTTGTTCTCAGTTTCTGCCCTGTCTCCCCCACATACAGACCCCCAGTTGGACATTTAGTACAAATAACTAGGTACACCACATTAGAAGTGACGCAGCTGAAAGTACCTGGTATCTTGTAGTCCTGGTGTGAATTGGGGATCTTTATCTTGTCCGTGGTCATTATAAATGGACAGGTTTTACATTTTTTCTGATTGCAGGGAAAGGTACCTGCAGCTGTTGGAGAGGACAGGGAGCTTCTGACAATGATGCTTCTTAGATTTGGGGGCTGCCTAAAACACAGTAGTGGGGGGTCTGGAAAAATGGATTGTAAGCGGGCATCTTTTTGCAGTAAAGGTTGTAATTTCCATGCAGCTCCCCTTAGCGCCTCCAGATTTGGATTGTAGGTGACCACTAGAGGCACCCGGTTATTTTCTTCTTTAGTTTTGTAATGTAGCAGGTGATTCCTTGATATTCTGGTGGCTCTTGTAATCTGATTTTCAATTGTTCTTGGATGGTAGCCCTGATTCAAAAAGGTCTTTCTGAGGCGACCCAGGTGTTCATCTCTATCCATTGGGTTGGAACATATACGATTGTATCTGATGGCTTGGCTGTAGACAATAGAGTTTTTAATGTGTTTTGGATGGAAACTGTCCCATTTAAGGTATGTTGGATGGTCGATTGGCTTCTGATACAGGGATGTCTCTATTTTATTGTTCTGCAGCTTAATGATGGTGTCCAAAAAGTTAATTTCAGTGCAGGAGTAGTTGAGTGTCAAGTTGATGGTAGGATGAAATTGATTAAACTGTTCATGGAACGACTTTAGCTGTGGCTCAGACTCTGTCCAGATGATTAAAATGTCATCAATGTAGCGGTAGTACGCCAGAGGCCTGATGGGACATGAGGACAAAAAGTCGCTTTCAAGCTTGGCCATGAACAGATTTGCATACTGTGGGGCCATTTTACTGCCCATTGCTGTGCCAGTCTCCTGTAGATAGATCTTCTTGTCAAACTCAAAGTAATTGTGGGTGAGGATAAATTTTATAAGTTTCACCACAGAATTTGCATCAGTCCCTGTGTTTTCCAGGAAGAATTTGCAGGCATTTAATCCATCCTGATGTGGGATATTGGAGTACAAAGATTCCACATCCATGGTGACCAGGATGGTTCCTTCTGGTAGAGGACCAATTGCTGATAGTTTATTCAATAGGTCAGTTGTGTCCTGAATGAAGCTGGGTGTATCTTTTACTAGGGGTTTAAGAATACCGTCTACCCATCCAGATACCTGCTCATAGCATTATGGACATGAAATTACTTGTATTGAAAAGTAACTTCAAAACTCAGAGAGACAGAAGAGTCTGGGAGTATAAACTGATGACGACCTTTGACACTCTAAATGCAGGAATGAATGTGTCACACGGATTTATGTCTTTTTACATCAACTAATGAACTTGCCCCTCAGACCATGTGGGGTCATCACAACAGAACGAGACCCTAATCACAGGACAATAAAACAATCCTTATCTAAGAATTGGCCCAATATTTATGGACGTAACTGTTTATCACCCATGGTAATTCTGCTTCATGTCACCTAGCTTATCCATGGTTTTTTTTCCCCTCCTTTTTTTTTTTTTTTCTCTATACTATGTTGTGCATAAATATGTGATTCTTCAGAATTTGTTTTAGTTTTTGCCTGATGAAGAGACGTATGTAGTCTCGAAAGCTTGTAGTTTGTTACCATCTTTTCAGTTAGCCATTAAAAGGTATCAACCACTGAGGACTCTCAATTCTAAATATTTTTCAAGATCTTATAAGGACCGATGAAGCGAGGCTTAAACTTAGGAGACGAGACCTTCATAGGAACATACCGAGAAGACAGCCACACCAAATCCCCAACACGAAGTCGGGGACCCACACCGCGGCGGCGGTTGGCAAAGCGCTGAGCCCTCTCCTGTGACAATTTCAGATTGTCCACCACATGGCTCCAAATCTGCTGCAACCTATCCACCACAGAATCCACCCCAGGACAGTCAGAAGACTCAACCTGACCCGAGGAAAAACGAGGATGGAAGCCAGAATTGCAGAAAAAAGGCGAAACCAAGGTAGCAGAACTAGCCCGATTATTAAGGGCAAACTCGGCCAATGGCAAAAAAGTCACCCAATCATCCTGATCAGCAGAAACAAAACATCTCAAATAAGTCTCCAACGTCTGATTAGTTCGCTCGGTTTGGCCATTAGTCTGAGGATGGAAGGCCGACGAAAAAGACAAATCAATGCCCATCTTAGCACAAAAAGTTCGCCAAAACCTGGACACAGACTGGGATCCTCTATCAGACACAATATTTTCAGGAATGCCGTGCAAGCGAACCACATTCTGAAAAAATAGAGGAACCAAATCGGAGGAGGAAGGCAGCTTAGGCAAGGGCACCAAATGGACCATCTTGGAAAAACGATCACACACCACCCAGATGACAGACATTCTCTGAGATACTGGCAGATCCGAAATAAAATCCATGGAGATGTGCGTCCAAGGCCTTTTCGGGACAGGCAAAGGCAAAAGCAACCCGCTGGCACGAGAACAGCAAGGCTTAGCCCGAGCACAAATCCCACAAGACTGCACAAAGGAACGCACATCCCGCGACAAGGAAGGCCACCAGAAGGACCTAGCCACCAAATTTCTGGTACCAAAAATCCCAGGATGACCCGCCAACACCGAAGAATGAACCTCGGAAATAACTCTGCTGGTCCATCTATCCGGGACAAACAGTCTCTCTGGTGGACAACGGTCAGGTCTATCCGCCTGAAATTTCTGCAGCACTCGTCGCAAATCTGGAGAAATGGCAGACAAAATCACTCCCTCTCTAAGAATACCAGCCGGCTCAGAAACTCCCGGAGAGTCAGGCACAAAGCTCCTAGAAAGTGCATCAGCTTTCACGTTCTTTGAACCAGGCAGGTATGAGACCACGAAGTTGAAACGGGAGAAAAACAACGACCAACGAGCCTGTCTAGGATTAAGGCGCTTGGCCGACTCGAGGTAAATCAGATTTTTGTGATCAGTCAGGACCACCACACGATGTCTAGCTCCCTCGAGCCAATGACGCCACTCCTCAAATGCCCACTTCATAGCCAACAACTCCCGATTACCAACATCATAATTTCGCTCGGCAGGCGAAAACTTTCTTGAAAAGAAAGCACACGGCTTCATCACAGAGCCCTCAGAACTTCTCTGTGACAAAACAGCCCCTGCTCCAATCTCGGAAGCATCAACCTCGACCTGAAAGGGGAGAGAGACATCTGGCTGACATAAGACTGGAGCTGAAGAAAACCGGTGCTTAAGCTCCCGAAAGGCCTCCACGGCCGCAGGAGACCAATTAGTCACATCAGAGCCCTTCCTGGTCAAATCCGTCAAAGGTTTAACCACGCTAGAAAAATTAGCGATGAAACGACAGTAAAAATTAGCAAAACCCAAGAACTTCTGAAGACTCTTAACAGACGTGGGCTGAGTCCAGTCATGAATAGCCTGGACCTTGACTGGGTCCATCTCCACAGCAGAAGGAGAAAAAATAAAACCCAAAAAGGAGACCTTCTGTACTCCGAAGAGGCATTTTGAGCCCTTCACAAATAAAGCATTGGCACGCAGGACCTGAAACACCATCCTGACCTGCTTCAAATGGGACTCCCAATCATCAGAAAAGACCAAAATGTCATCCAGATAAACAATCATAAATTTATCCAGATATTCACGGAAAATGTCATGCATGAAGGACTGAAACACAGAAGGAGCATTAGAGAGTCCAAAAGGCATCACCAAGTACTCAAAATGGCCTTCGGGCGTATTAAATGCTGTTTTCCATTCATCTCCCTGCTTAATGCGCACAAGATTATATGCACCACGGAGATCTATCTTGGTGAACCAACTGGCACCCTTAATCCGAGCAAACAAATCAGATAATAGTGGCAAAGGATACTGAAATTTGACTGTAATTTTATTCAGAAGGCGATAATCTATACACGGTCTCAAAGAACCGTCCTTCTTGGCCACAAAAAAGAATCCTGCACCAAGGGGGGAAGAGGATGGGCGAATATGTCCCTTCTCCAAAGACTCCTTTATATAACTCCGCATCGCGGCATGCTCTGGTATAGACAAATTAAAAAGTCGTCCCTTAGGGAATTTACTACCAGGAATTACATTTATAGCACAGTCACAATCCCTATGAGGGGGCAGGGCACCGGACCTGGGCTCATCAAATACATCCTGGTAGTCAGACAAAAACTCAGGGACCTCAGAAGGAGTGGAAGAAGCAATAGACACCAATGGAGTATCGCCATGAATTCCCTGACAACCCCAACTAGACACAGACATAGCTTTCCAATCTAAAACTGGATTATGAGCCTGCAACCATGGCAGACCCAAAACGACAACATCATGTAAATTATGCAGAACAAGAAAGCGAATCACCTCCTGATGAACGGGAGTCATGCACATGGTCATTTGCGTCCAATACTGAGGTTTATTATCAGCCAATGGCGTAGCATCAATTCCCCTCAGAGGAATAGGAAATTCCAAAGGCTCCAGGACAAAACCACAGCGCCTGGCAAATGACAAATCCATCAGATTCAGGGCAGCACCCGAATCCACAAAGGCCATAACCGAGTAGGACGACAAAGAACAAATCAAAGTAACAGACAAAATAAACTTAGGCTGTATAGTACCAATGGTGACAGGTTTAGCGACCTTTTTTAAGCGTTTAGAGCATGCTGAGATAACATGAGCAGAATCACCACAGTAAAAGCACGACCCATTTTGACATCTATGACTTTGTCGCTCAATTCTGGTCAGAGTTCGATCACATTGCATAGACTCAGGTCTCTGTTCAGAAAATACCGCCAAAGGATGAGCAGATCTGCGCTCCCGCAAACGCCGATCAACCTGAATGGCTAAAGCCATAGAATCACTCAGACTTGTAGGGGTGGGGAACCCCACCATAACATCCTTAATGGCTTCAGAAAGACCTTCTCTGAAATTTGCAGCCAGGGCACACTCATTCCATTGAGTAAGCACTGACCATTTCCGAAATTTTTGACAATACACCTCTGCTTCATCCTGCCCATGAGAAAGGGCCAGCAACGCTTTTTCTGCCTGATTCTCAAGATTAGGCTCCTCATTAAGCAGTCCAAGAGCCAGAAAAAATGCATCCACATTAAGCAATGCAGGATCTCCTGGCGCCAGAGAGAAGGCCCAATCCTGAGGGTCGCCACGTAACCAGGAGATAACAATCTTTACTTGCCGAGCGGAATCACCAGAGGAACGAGGTCTCAGAGATAGAAATAACTTACAATTATTCTTAAAATTCTGAAACCTAGATCTATCTCCAGAAAACAACTCAGGAATGGGTATCTTTGGTTCTGACATAGGGCTATGAATAACAAAATCCTGAATACTTTGCACCCGTGCAGCAAGATGATCCACACTAGAAGTCAGAGTCTGAACATCCATGTCTGCAGCTGAGCTCAAAACCACCCAGAGTTCAAGGGGAAGAAAGAAGCTAAACAGACTGCAGCAAAGGAAAAGCGGGAGGAGAAAAAAAAAATGTATTCAGGTCTTCTTTTTATCCCACTTCTGCGATGCATTAAACACTTTTTGGCCTGCTATACTGTTATGATCCTTAGTGGTTGAGGATCACAAATTACTCCAGCTAAGTAACAAACATAGGACAAGCTCTAGGGAGGTGGCAAGCTGGACTGACCGCAAATCTGAACCTAACCAAACACACTAGAAGTAGCCGGTGAACGTGCCTGAATTCCTAGACGTCTCGAGCCAGCCTAAGGAACTAACTACCCCTAGAGAGAAAGAAAGACCTCTCTTGCCTCCAGAGAAATAATCCCCAAAGATATAGAAGCCCCCAACAAATAATAACGGTGAGGTAAGAGGAAGGCACATACACAGGGGTGAAAGCAGATTCAGCAAATGAGGCCCACTAATACTAGATAGCAGAAAATAGAAAAGGGAATCTATGCGGTCAGTAAAAAACCCTTACAAAATATCCACTCTGAGATTTCAAGAACCCCCACACCAACTAACGGTGTGGGGGGCGAAACTCAGTCCCCTAGAGCAACCAGCAAGCGAAGAAATCACATTTTAGCGAGCTGGACTAAAAACATAATGAACACTGATAATCAAAAAATGATCAAGCAAAAACTTAGCTTGTCTTGGAGAGACTGGGAGCAAGGTAGACACACGGAATCTGAAGAGCACTGAATACATTGATAGCAGGCAAGGAACTGAGTATCCAGGTGGGCTAAATAGAAAACCAACCAAGGATAACGAACCAGCTGATGAAGCCAACCTGCAGAAGGACAACACTACACAGTACCGCTTGTGACCACTAAAGGGAGCCCAGAAATAGAGTTCACAACACACGCCTTCTGTCTGTGGCCACCACACTGCTGCTTCTTCCTGCCTGTTGGGATGATATGCCTCCTTCCCCATGTGTGCTGCTGCCCTCACTCTGCATGTCTTCCTGCCAGGTTGGGTCAGTCACATAGTCATCCACCACCTCGTCTTCCACATCCGCACCCTGCTCCTCTTCTTGACTTTCTGGCAATTGTGTCTCATCACCGTCCATCTCTTCTGACACTTTCCCACTATCACCTTCACATGACTGGGGCTGGTCAAATCTTTGGGCATCTCTACATGCGATCTCATCTGTCCCCACTTCAGTTTGACTTGCCGAGAGTTCTGAATCTTGAAATGGAAAACTGAACAGCTCTTCAGAGTGTCCAAGTGTGGGATCAGTTGTCTCAGAGTACTCAGCATGGTGGGAGGAAGGAGGATCAGGGTGAGGAATATCCGGACCACACTCATGGCTACTCAGACTTGACCGTGTGGAAGACAAGGTGGTGGTGGCTTAGTAACTGGAAGCTTTAGCCGCTATCCAACCAACAACCGTTTTACACTGCTCTGGCTTCAATAGTGGTGTGCTGCGGTCCCCTAGAAACTGGGACAGGAAGGTCGAGCAAGAAGATGTGGGTCTTTGTTGTTGCCCACTTTCACCTTGGCCACGGCCTCGTCCTCTGCATGCATCATGATCACCATGTTCACTTCCCCGTCCCTTGCCTTTCCCATTTTAAATGGACTACTGCACTATTTCAAATGCTCAACACAAATATATTTATTAGTAGCGAAATAATATCTGATCAGTATGCCTGCAAATCTTCGATTTTTCAAACCAAAACACCAGGCAGGCCTCAGCCTGATATAATAGACTGTATTCAATTTTTGGGGTCTTTTTTGTTAAGTGAATTTATGAAAAATAGTGCTGTACAGAGTTAGAGTATCAGACATCAAAAAAGGGTCCACCGGCCTACAATGACCAAACTTGGAGCACGCAGATATATGAGGACTGTCACGGAAATACCACACTGGCAAATATGTGGCCTTTTTTTATATATGCAAAATAGTGCTGTATAGAATTACAGTATCAGACAGCAAAAAAAAGGGTACACCGGCCTACATTGAGCAAACTTGGAGTGTGCAGATATATCAGGGCTGTCACGGAAATACCACACTGGCAAATATGTGGCCTTTTTTTATATATGCAAAATAGTGCTGTATAGAATTACAGTATCAGACAGCAAAAAAAAAGGGTACACCGGCCTACATTGAGCAAACTTGGAGTATGCAAATATATAATGGCTGTAACGGAAATACCACACTTGCAAATACGGTATGTGGCCTTTTTTTAATATACTAAATAGTGCTGTATAGAATTAGAGTATCAGACAGCAAAAAAAGGGGTACACCGGCCTACAATGATCAAACTTGGAGCACACAGATATATGCAGGCTGTAACGGAAATACCACACTGGCAAACATGTGGCCTTTTTTTTTTCATATGCTAAATAGTTCTGTATAGAATTATAGTATCAGACAGCAAAAAAGGGGGTACACCGGCCTACAATGAGCAATCTTGGAGCACTCAGATTTATCAGGGCTGTCACGAAAATACCATTTAAGGTATGTTGGATGGCCGATTGGCTTCTGATCCTTGTGTCAGAAGCCAATCGACCGTCCAACATACCTTAAATGGGACAGTTTCCATCCAAAACACATAAAAACTCTATTGTCTACAACCAAGCCATCAGATACAATCGTATATGTTCCAACCCCGTGGATAGAGAAGAACACCTTGGTTGCCTCAGAAAGACCTTTTTGAATCAGGGCTACCATCCAAGAACAATTCAAAACCAAATTACAAGAGCAACTAGAATATCAAGGAATCACCTGCTACATTACAAAGCTAAAGAAGAAAATAATGAGGTGCCTCTAGTAGTCACCTACAATCCAAATCTGGAGGTGCTAAGTGGAGCAGCACGGAAATTACAACCTTTACTATAAAAAGATGCCCGCTTATAATCCATTTTTCCAGACCCCCCACTACTGTGTTTTTGGCAGCCCCCAAATCTAAGAAGTATCATTGTCAGAAGCTCCCTGTCCTCTCCAACAGCTGCAGGAACCTTTCCTTGCAACCAGAAAAAATGTAAAACCTGTCCATTTATAATGACCACGGACAAGATAAAGATCCCCAATTCACATCAGGACTACAAGATACCAGGTACTTTCAGCTGCGTCACTTCTAATGTGGTGTACTTAATTATTTGTACTAAATGTCTAACTGGGGGTCTGTATGTAGGGGAGACAGGGCAGAAACTGAGAACAAGGATGAACTCTCATCGCCATACAATAAGAGAAGAAATAATGGATCTACCTGTGGCAATACACTTTTGTCTCCCCGATCATAGCATTACAGACATGAAATTACTTATTAAAAGTTAACTTCAAATCTCAGAGAGACAGAAGAGTCTGGGAATATAAGCTGATGATGACCTTTGACACTCTCAGTGCAGTAATGAATGTGTCGCATGGATTTACGTCTTTTTACATCAACTAAGGAATTTGCTCCTCAGACCGTGGGGGGTCATCATAACATAGAACCAGACCCCAATCAGAGGACAATAAAACATGCACACTGTACTTTTTTATTTAAATAGATCTGACTTATACAAATACAGCAATATGAAATATGTGTATTTTTTATTTCCTTATTTTTAATGAGGGAAAAGGTGGGTGATTTGAACTTTTTATATTTTTTTATATTTTTCATATTTTTTTAAACTTTTTTTTACTTTTCACAATATTTGTTAGACCCCTAATTGGACCTGAACCTGTGTCTGATCGCTTGTACTATATACCGCAATACCAAAGCATTGCGGTATATAGCAAAAATCATCATCTCCTATGATTGCCAGCAACAGACTGTAGTACCGTGATGATAGGCACGGAGGTCTTCAGCACACCCCTAGCTGTCATGGCAACCCGTCGGCACCCCTCGATCACGTCACGGATGCACTGATGGGTGTATAAAACAGCAAACAGCCCTGTTGGTGCACTGTCAATGCCGCTGTCACAGATTGATAGTACCTAAGATCCATGGATGGAGTTCTGCTGCACCTGTGGCGGTTACAGGCGGATGATGGCTGATTAAATCAGCCATCATCTGCCAAGAAACATGCAGGTTTGGCTTGCGAACCTGCATCACAGTCAGGGAGATGACCTCTCACAAACTATGTGCGTCATATATCGTTTAAGGATTAAATAACTCTTCTTCCACTTTTCTACTATTAACTCAAATACCAAAAGCTCCAACATGTGTACAAGGGGTCAGTAAGCTCAGTGGATCCTGCTGTCTACTTCTGCAGAGCCACTGAGCTCAGCGACTGACTGCAGTGCTGTTGATGTGACATCACTGCTGCAGACAAACAACAGAGATGAGGGCAGTCGCAGAGCCTTAGCACTGAACCCAGAAACTTCTCTATAAGCCATAATACAGAATGTCTGGACATGAGAGCAGCCATCTCTTAATCCAAGAAATAATGGTGACGTAGAACAGATTTAAGCTAATGTATGTGTAGTATATTGTAGCTATAAGCGTTAAAAGTTCTAGAAAGGTGAAAGATGTTTGTTTGGATAGATGTAATTCTAGGAAAGTTTAATTTAGCTGTATTTGAATAAAAAATAAGATAATGTAGTATTATGATAACATATGATAAAAAAATCAAATACAAATTGATTGACCTTTAATAATGTAAATCTCACTTGATAGGTTGAATGTTGGTGCAAGCATTAATGCAGAAGAATGATTTACAATAATAAGGAAATTGAATCAGTGTTCACTGGCATTTACTGATTAGATATACTTTATATCAAGATAAACAAAAAGCTTAAATGTGAATAAGTTCATCTGAGCTTCAACTTGATTTATTATTTTTTCTATATTTGAATGGATTGAATAGAATTAATACTTGCTGCGCACGTGATAATATAATAAGATAATAAACAAGATAATCTAATTCACTTTTCGTATTATATTTTTTGTTTTATATCATTACATTAGTTTTGGTTCTATAACTTTATTCTACTTGTTTATTTTCTCCTTTTTTATCTGAATTTTGATGTGAAACATTTAAGTATGACAAACATGAAAAAGAATAGGAAATCAGGAAGGGACAATCACTTTTTCATACAACTGTATCTATACCCTTACAGTAAAGTAAGAAAATCCCACAATAGTAACTGAAATAACTTGAAACTGACAAAAGTAATTTTCAATTTAAATTTACTAAATATCCAACTAAAGACTTTGCTTTTCAATTGTGGTTCAACAGAAGTATATACAGAACAGACCAAAAGTTCGGACACACCATCTCATTTAAAGATTTTTCTGTATTTTCATGACTATGAAAATTGTAAATTCACACTAAAGGCATCAAAACTATGAATTAACACATGTGGAATTATATACTTAACAAAAAAGTGTGAAACAAGTGAAATTATGTCTTATATTCTAGGTTCTTCAACGTAGCCACCTTTTTGCTTTGATGACTGCTTTGCACACTCTTGGCATTCTCTTGATGAGCTTCAAGAGGTAGTCACCGGAAATGGTCTTCCAACAATCTTAAAGGAGTTCCCAGAGATGCTTAGCACTTGTTGGCCCTTTTGCCTTCACTCTGCGGTGAAGTGACCCTTCACGGTTGACTCAGTGATTTTCAAATTGATCCACAGGGCGTTGCCG
Source organism: Ranitomeya variabilis (assembly GCF_051348905.1). Lineage (NCBI taxonomy): Eukaryota > Metazoa > Chordata > Amphibia > Anura > Dendrobatidae > Ranitomeya > Ranitomeya variabilis. The sequence goes on along the minus strand of NC_135239.1, from coordinate 45,666,555 downwards.
GCAACTGAGAATGACCAGACGGAGATGTATGTCTCTGTTTGGGAGGATCGAGCAGATCTCTGAGCCCCCGTTTATTGTGTTGTACTTTTCATAATCTTAACAAGTTATACTTCAGCCAATCAACATAAGAACACGCTCACAGTTCTTAACCTATAAGAATGCAGGAACAGCTTGTACGTCAAGGCCTCATAGAACAATACACCCTCGGTGTCATATCTTGTTCGGCCTGGAATAATCAAGGTCTCATAACAGCTATGAACTTTTATCTAGTAACAAAATTTATCTCAAAAGAGCAAAATGGAGTCGAAAAGCACAAAATGAAGCCAGCTTTAATTGTGATCTTAGCTTAACCCTTCACATTCCCCCTAGATAAATTTTGTTAACTAATATGCAGCATCCGAGGTACTATCCTGAGCTATAAGCTCGAGGGGTACGGTCTTCACTTGACTGGTGCCATGTTACCAGCTATCACTGTTGCAGCGCACCCGTCCCCCCTGTGTGCTACAATTTACTTATAACAATTTTTGATGATGGTGGAGGAGATCTTTTGAAGGTAGCTATGTGCTTGGCATCAACATCTTCATCAGGTAACTTCATGAAATCGGTGTAGAGAAGAGCAGGGGTGGCAACGCTTTTGGCATCATCATTAGTTGTCTTAGTGCAGAATTTCCTAATACATACAGAAATACACCAAAGAACACATTTTAATATTACATACATGACAAGGATAAAGGCAGCGATGTGTAACAAACTTTGCAAGATTCCAGCTATCCAGCCCCCAAGGCCCTTAAACCAATTGGCTGGATTAAGAAAGGAGAAGCTGTCTACACACCAACTGTCCTTATTACGGTCATTGTGTCTATCATATTGATCTCTTGAGTCTTTGAATGTCCTCTAACTTTAACTTCATAGTGCTATTGGGATCTATATAATGACAGCAAGCGGGTCCAATAACCTGACACATACCACCCTGTGCTGCTATTAAGTAATCCAATACATTCCAAATTTGATCATCTAGATAGTCTGTGGCCCTAACCAATCCCACATTTGTGTAATCATAGGGTAAATGAAAATAGAACTGACAATTTTACTGGCTATACCCATCTGTACTACTAATCTTTCATGATGTTGTACAAACTTATTATTCAAGGATGTTGGGGAATTTAGGCTGTCCCATGTGATTACCAATTATTATATAAAATATAAAAAAAACAAAAAAAAACAAAAAACATTATGTCCCCTTATTTGCTACTAGTCTGTTTAACTACCTGGCAGTGCGATGCGTGGATCCACGTCGGTCTTCCTTCCAGCTTCACTGACGTAGGAGTGATAAAGAAGACTTGATAGGGACCGTCATACAAGGGTTCTAGTCCATGTTTTCTGACATGCCTTTTCACGACCACAAAATTACCAGGCTTCAAGTTGTGACAAGAGTTGGTTTCTGCTGAATCTGGAAGGGAAGAAGAAACTAGAGCATGGGTGTTAGCAAGATTGTTACTAAGCTGAATAACATATTGAACAGTACGGTCAGTTTCTTCTGACAACTGCTGAGGCTGGAAATTTGCAACTGGGTTGCCTAGCACCAAACAATATCTCATATGGGGACAGGCCATGTTTTGCAATAGGGGTAGTACGAATGTGGTACAGTACAATGGGTAGGAGCTCTGGCTATGGAGCTGTAGTCTCCTGCATCATTTTGGTTCAATTGTCCCTTCAGTGTGCCGTTCAGCCTCTCAACTTTACCACTGGCTTGTGGATGGTACGGAGTATGGAGGGCTACAGTGGATCCAAGCATTGTCAGAACCTCCTGATACACATGAGAAGAAAAGGCCAGGCCTTCAGGGCCGTGACTTCGTGCTACAGCAGAGCTGTGACTTTGTATTACAGCAGCGCGTGACTTTGTATTACAGCAGGGCTGTGACTGTGTGTTACAGCAGAGGCGTGACTTTGTATTACAGCAGCACTGTGACTTTGTATTACAGCAGCGCCGTGACTTTGTATTACAGCAGCGCTGTGACTTTGTATTACAGAAGCGCCGTGACTTTGTATTACAGCAGCGCCGTGACTTTGTATTACAGCAGCGCCGTGACTTTGTGTTACAGCAGCGCTGTGACTTTGTGTTACAGCAGGGCCGTGACTTTGTATTACAGCAGCACCGTGACTTTGTATTACAGCAGCACCGTGACTTTGTATTACAGCAGGGCTGTAACTGTGTGTTACAGCAGAGCCGTGACTTTGTATTACAGCAGCACCGTGACTTTGTATTACAGCAGCACCGTGACTTTGTATTACAGCAGCGCCGTGACTTTGTATTACAGCAGCGCCGTTGACTTTGTATTACAGCAGCGCCGTGACTTTGTATTACAGCAGCACAGTGACTTTGTATTACAGCAGTGCCGTGACTTTGTATTACAGCAGCACCGTGAATTTGTATTACAGCAGCGCCGTGATTTTGTATTACAGCAGCGCCATGACTTTGTATTACAGCAGCGCCGTGACTTTGTATTACAGCAGCACAGTGACTTTGTATTACAGCAGCACCGTGACTGTGTTACAGCATGGCCGTGACTTTGTGATACAGCAGAGCCGTGACTTTGTGTTACAGCAAGGCCGTGACTTCGTGTTACAGCAGAGCCACGACTTTGTGTTACAGCAGAGCCGTGACTTCGTGTTACAGCAGAGCTGTGACTTCGTGTTACAGCAGAGCCGTGACTTTGTGTTACAGCACGGCCGTGACTTTGTGTTACAGCATGGCCGTGACTTTGTGTTACAGCAGAGCCGTGACTTTGTATTACAGCAGTGCCATGACTTTGTATTACAGCAGAGCCGTGACTTTGTATTACAGCAGGGCCGTGACTCTTTTCCATAAGGCTAAATTGGTGTGCCCACGCAATTAAAACACCATAATTGTGTGGCACAGGCTCTCTGTAGACCCTGACACTGTCACACTATTACGTTGTGGCCTGTCATGGTCAGGGAGGCTACAATCTGCTACATCACTTAGCTCCCTGACACCGTATAGGTGCCGTGACTAGAGAGGAGTAGAGATGAGTGAACATTGTCGGCTCCTTCCTTATCCGAACAGCTATAGCGCTTACCAAAGAAGCAGCATGGGGAACCCGGATACCTGGAACGATCCCAATAATCATCTGTTCAGCGCGGTTGTGTCACAGTCACCGCACATGCACAGAGAGCCTGTGTGTTTGTCTTTCCATGCATGTGACTGTCACACAGCCGCGGCGCTGAACAGCTGATTATCGGTAGCGCTCCAGGTATCCGGGTTCCCAATGCAGCTTCTTCGGTAAACGCTATAGCTGTTCGGATATGGAGGGAGCCGACGGTGTTCGCTCATCTCTAGCCATGACGGTTCCCATTGTGCACCTGTGTCTTGTAATTAATTTGTGCATCTCTTTGATAAACTGTTGCAATATGTCTGGGTAGTAAAACAAGACTCTTCCCAAAGAAATGCCAGAGTTGCCAGCCATTGTAGAGTTTTATAGGAAAACATTTTTTTTCCAACGTTATCTAAACCTTCTATGTAATGCATCACGGTCCTGTACCTCATTTATACCGTTTATGTGCGATGAGATCACCAAAGAAAAAAGATGAGGATATTGGCACTGTCGTGTGCCAAAACCACAATCTCCTTTAACATTTAAAATTTATCAACTACTGGCATTACTTACAAAAATACACACTGGGAAATGTTCCAATTCCTCACCTTTCTCCAAGGACTAAAATCAAAGTGTTATTTTTTTACCATTAATCCCTTCTTTTGAGAACAAGATCCAATGCAACAAAAGAAATGGTCAACAATCAGCATTATAACAGACTGGTCAATGGTGAACTGCAAAGATTGTCCAGTCCATGATCAATGAAGGAAAAGCTATTTTTTCTGGTTATGGTTGAGCAAAGTTAACAGACTCCATAAAGAGAATTTTACTGTCTAATGTAGAATTTAAAATTCAATTGCAATTCTGAGAACTTGCTACAGTTCCAATGGATCTCTATAAAAAAAAAGACTGGATAACCGCTGCTTAATTAATTCAGGACCCTATATAATATATAAATAGTGCATGCTCATTTCCCATAATGGAGCCATTCCAACAATGTCGGCACCACTGGTTCCACTGAGTGACGTGATTTGTTGTGTCATATATTGGCTGCGGCTCATCAATAATCCATCAAAGTGAACGTCCACTCTGATGAGTATAAGCTGCAGCTGACGAGTGGCAGCTCAATGGCTGCAGTAGAACATGACACTACAATGACACGTCATCCTTCAGTAACAGCAGCGCTGACATTGCTGGAGCAGTGCCGCCATTTTTATTTTGTATGTAGCACCAAAAAAATCAATTGACCTGTGCATAATCGACCTCTTGGGATCGGTAGGGGTTTTAGCCCTCGGACCCCCAGCAGTTGGGAATTTATCCACTATCCCTCTTTTAAGTGTTTTTTTTTCACTCTGCACCATCCCTGGTCATAACAGTTTAAACTAGAGAAGAAAGGTACTTTAAGGATAAGAGAAAATAGTGTTCTTAACAGGGCTTGATCCTGTAGAAATATAAGATAAGGCTCACTAGAAGCCAGAGCCTGGATCCCACTATTCTCCTTGCAGATGTCACAGCTACAAGAAACCAGATCTTGAGCTATAGATACTTCTATATATATAAAGCTGAGTGTATGTATGTGTGTGTATATACAGTATGTATCCAGCCACGCACACTGCATGCCCACTCCACATGGCCCCGTCCACTCTGCATAGCGGGTTTGCTATACCCTCTCTGCAGTTAGGAGCGCTAGGGAGGTGAGTTGTCAGCGCGCCTGAAGCTGAGAGCCACCTCACAGGTACGCACTTCACAGCTGCTTGGCTAAAGAGATCTTCTCATTGTATGTCCAATGGCGGGGTGGCCTCGGCGGGCGGAGGAAAAAAAAGCCCCAAACAAACCAAACAGTGAGGCAGACCCGTGTGAGGTACGGTGAGGAGCTGGGGCTGAGCACTGGTTGTGCGCTCCATTGTGCAAGACTCTGTCCTCCCTCCGCTCATTATGCCATACTCACCTACTGCCTTCCATCACATAGTACTGTCATTACTCCCCCTCTGATTTCTTTTCCTTGAGGTAAATGATAGGGGCGTGCAGGTGAGGGGTGCGCGCTCCGGCTCTGTCCGTGCTCGGTGTCTGATGAGCGGTCGTGGCGGTTAGGTGTGTTATATATTTGTGTAATGTGTATAGCAGATTTGTATTGTATATGTAAGTATTATATAGGTGTGTAATGTATTAGCTGGGTATATGTGTAATAACGCGTGTAAAACAGTTGTGTGTATTGTTTATACATAGCGTGTGTGGAATGTATTATATAAGTGTGACAGGTATATGTGTGTGTGTGTATTGTATATTCCTGTATGTGACAGGTATTATAGATGCGTGTATTTTATAATCTTGGTATGATATATTTTATAAATGTGTGTCCTGAATACAGGTACTATGGATGTATGTCTACACATAATGGCCTGTATTTGTATTATATAAGTGGTTCACGGGTGTATATGTGTGTAATGTATATGGATGTATGCTAAATACAGTTATTATAGATGTAATCTATATATATAAAGCTGAGTGTATGTATGTGTGTATGTATCAAGCCACGCCCACTCCACATAGCCCTGCCCACTGGTGGATGGAGGACAGGGTTTCAGAGGGAAAGTGCGGGACATGGGTGGAGAGTGGAGCTGCAAGTGAAAGAGCGGGACACGGATGGAGAGCGGTGCTGTGGAGGGATAGAGAGGGACGGCACATGGAGAACAAGGCTGTGGAGGGAGAGAGCAGCGCTGTGGAGGGAGAGAGTGGGGCTGTGGAGGGAGAGCGGGACACAGATGGAGAGGGGGCTGCGGAGGGATAGAAAGGGATGGCGCATAGAGAGCGAGGCTGCAGAGGGAGAAAGCGGGACGGTGGCTGGGGAGCGGGGCTGCGGAAGGAGAGAGCCTGATGGTGGGTGGAGAGCGGGGCTGTTAAGGGAGAGAGCGGGACGTGGGTGGATTGGAGAGTGGAACCACGGAAGGAGAGAGTGTGATGATGTATGGAGAGCTGAGCTGCAGAGGGAAACAACGGGGCTGTGGAGCAAAAGCAGGACTGCTGAGGGAGAGAGCCGGATGTCCAGTGGAGACAGGGGCTGCGGAGGGAGAATGCGGGATGGCGGGTGGAGAGCTGGGCTTCAGAGGGAGAGAGCGGGATGGCAAGTGGAGAGCGGGGCTGTGGAGGGAGAGAGCGGGACTGCAGTTAGTTACTATGCCGGACTCTTCAGCTAGTTATATATAAATAATATAGACAATGATCAGCTCTCCCATCCATGTGGACCCACACAGACAGGAGCGCCCCAAAGGAAGTATCCATAAAAAATAAAATGAAAAAAGATATTTCCCAACATTACTACCTGTCATTTCAGGAAGAAAGAAGAAAAAAACACAAGGGAATAAGAGGAACTAGCAGGTATATATAGATGGAAGACAATTTAAACTAATTGCTATCACCTGTCCTTTGTTCCATTGGTGCTGCTGAAGTAGGATGACAAGGAAATATATTTATTCCATAGGTTGAAAATCAAAATGGAAAAAAATTACAAGAATTGGTGGGGGTTTTTTTGTCTGTCACAATTACCAACAAAACTGAAGTTAAAAGCAATCAAAATGTTGTTTGCACCCCAAAATGATATCAATACAAACATCAATTTGAAGTGCAAAAAATTAGTCCTTGTACACATTTATTAATGGAAGGGTACAAATGTTACAGGTCTCAGACCATGGCGACACCATTTTTTTTCATATGTTTTTTAACTCTTGTAGATTGTAAGCTTGCGAGCAGGGACCTCACTCCTAATGTCACTGTTTAAATTTTTAAATTGTCTTAACTTGTACTGAATTTGTCTGTACATGTCCCCGCTTAATTGTAAAGTGCTGCGGAATATGTTGGCGCTATATGAATAAAAACTATTATTATTAACTATTAAAATATAAAAACTCAATAAGTCTGTTATGGCTGTAATTGCACTGATTTTGAGAATCATGATACCGGGTCAGTTTTACAACACATTGAACGCTGTAAAAACAAAACCCCTCAAAACCATAATGGAATTCTGTTCTTGTTCACCATACTATTCCTTTTTAGACATTTTTAAATACATACCGTATATACTCGAGTATAAGCCGACCCGAGTATAAGCCGACCCCCCTAATTTTGCCACAAAAAACTGGGAAAACTTATTGACTCGAGTATAAGCCTAGGGTGGAAAATGCAGCAGCTACCGGTGAATTTCAAAATTAAAAATAGATACTCCATACCGTTCATTATGGCCCCATAGATGCTCCACATAAAGCTGTGCCACATATAATGCTCTGCACCGTTCATTATGGCCCCATAGATGCTCCACATAAAGCTGTGCCATATATACAATGCTCTGCACCATTGCCCCATAGATACTCCACATAAAGCTGTGCCATATATACAATGCTCTGCACCGTTGCCCCATAGCTGTGCCATATATATAATGCTCTGCACCGTTGCCCCATAGCTGTGCCATATAGTGCTCTGCACCGTTGCCCCATAGCTGTGCCATATAGTGCTCTGCATTGTTGCCCCATAGCTGTGCCATATAGTGCTCTGCACCATTGCCCCATAGCTGTGCCATATAGTGCTCTGCACTGTTGCCCCATAGCTGTGCCATATAGTGCTCTGCACCATTATTGCCCCATAGCTGTGCCATATAGTGCTCTGCACCGTCCATTATTGCCCCATAGCTGTGCCATATAGTGCTCTGCACCATTGCCCCATAGCTGTGCCATATAATGCTCTGCACCGTTGCCCCATAGCTGTGCCATATAGTGCTCTGCACCGTTGCCCCATAGCTGTGCCATATAGTGCTCTGCACCGTTGCCCCATAGCTGTGCCATATAGTGCTCTGCACCATTGCCCCATAGCTGTGCCATATAGTGCTCTGCACCGTCCATTATTGCCCCATAGCTGTGCCATATAGTGCTCTGCACCATTGCCCCATAGCTGTGCCATATAATGCTCTGCACCGTTGCCCCATAGCTGTGCCATATAGTGCTCTGCACCGTTGCCCCATAGCTGTGCCATATAGTGCTCTGCACCGTTGCCCCATAGCTGTGTCATATAGTGCTCTGCACCATTGCCCCATAGCTGTGCCATATAGTGCTCTGCACCGTCCATTATTGCCCCACAGCTGTGCCATATAGTGCTCTGCACCGATGCCCCATAGCTGTGCCATATAGTGCTCTGCACCATTGCCCCATAGCTGTGCCATATAGTGCTCTGCACCATTGCCCCATAGCTGTGCCATATAGTGCTCTGCACCATTGCCCCATAGCTGTGCCATATAGTGCTCTGCACCATTGCCCCATAGCTGTGCCATATAGTGCTCTGCACCGTTGCCCCATAGCTATGCCATATAGTGCTCTGCACCGTCCATTATTGCCCCATAGCTGTTGCTGCTGCTGCAATAAAAAAAAAAAAAAAAACATACTCACCTGTCTTGCTTGCAGCTCCTCGGCGCCATCTTCCCGGCGTCTCTCCGCACTGACTGATCAGGCAGAGGGCGGCGCGCACACTATATGCGTCATCGCGCCCTCTGCCTGAACAGTCAGAGCGGAGAGACGCCGGGAAGATGGCGCGACGCCCGGCGTGTGGAACGAGGAGAGCTGAATATGCGATACTTACCTGCTCCCGGCGTCCCGCTCCTTCCCCCTGCCTGTCTTCGGTGCCGCAGCCTCTTTCTCTATCAGCGGTCACCGGCACCGCTTCATTAGAGAAATGAATAGGCGGCTCCGCCCCTATGGGGGGTGGAGCAGCCTATTCATTTCTCTAATGAGCGGTCCCACGTGACCGCTCAGGGGAAGAGGCTGCGGCACCCGGAGACAGTGGGACGTGCAGGGGGAGCGCCAGGATCGCCGGGACTAGGTAAGTATATGGCAGTGCTCACCCGCCGACCCCACCACCGATCATGACTCGAGTATAAGCCGAGAGGGGCACTTTCAGCCCCAAAATTTGGGCTGAAAATCTCGGCTTATACTCGAGTATATACGGTAATTTGGGAAAATGAATAGTGTCATTCAAAACTATAAATCGTAGCAATGTCATTACAGTGTCTGGAGAGGAGAACTGAAGCAGTGATGAAGACGGCTGTGTGACCAACGTTTGTCACACACATATATATATATATATACAGTGGGGAAAATAAGTATTTGATACACTGTCGATTTTGAAAGTTTTCCCACCGACAAAGAATGGAGAAGTCTGTAATTTTTATTGTAGGATCACTTCAACTATGAGAGACAGAATGTAAAGGTTTTTTTCACCACGAACAAAGTACATTTTAATTAATAGGTCTTGGAATAATAATTTCCACAATTGGATGTGTTTAAATAAAATGTTCCTGTGCTTTATTGTGCTTTTAGTTACTCCTGTGAACCGGGTTCCAACAACAAAAACGTAAAAGATATAGTATAGCAAACTACTTTGTGTCTATTTGCAGCCTTGGTTCTCTTGGAATCTATTCTTAATTCTATTTGTTTATATTAAAATGATAAAGGTTTTTTTTTTGCAGTCTCATAATTTATAATAAAAAATCTATATCTGATGTTATAAAAATCCAGAAAAATTGGAGGCAGCGCACCGTTTGTAGTGAAAAGGAGCTATTTAATCAGCCCAGAAGGCGACGTGTCGGTCCCAACAGGAACCTTTCTCAAGCAGTGAACATGTGAAAGTGCCGGGTATATAAAGAGTATACATAATTATAATCATTTGCATTAATCATCATTGTAAGAGCATGTATTTACATTATAATTGACATGCATAAAGTGCAGACAGTGATACAGAAATTATTCATCACATAAAGTGCAGTGCATAAATATAGATAGAAAAGGCATTGAAAAATATGCATTTAGACATCAATTAGTAATAATAAAACAGGTGTAAAACCTTGTTAATCACATCCATGACGTGTCCCACTCTCTTAGGTAAAGGCAAAAACATGTTCTAGTGATTAATTGTTGAAATGTCTATGTAAATTGTGTTATGTGGGTGAGATCGCATGGGACTTTTAACCCAACGTTAATCACCTCAGATACACAATTAGAAAAAAGAAACTTGATTAACATTTTGAGGAACAGGACCACACTGGAAAATATCTTAAATTTCGTACCCCCCCCCCCCCCTTGAGATGGGGTGGTGATTGGGTTACAATTTTAAAACTATGGAATTATTATGGATCCGGAGGTTAAATAAGCTAAAACCTTTCAGATTAAATGTGAATTATAATCAGTTCTTTTATGAGTTACTCTTTGCGGTGTCTCTTATATGCTTCAGCCGGATTCTTTTTCTTTTTGCTTGGGTTGGTGCTAATTGTTTGTGTTTTTTTTAATTTTCCTTTTTTGAAAAATGTGAATATAATCAAATATTATAATCCATGGCTTGTCCCATTCAGAAAGATTGACAAGGTGTTTTTAAATTTTTTTTTTAGTTTTGTTGGAAATTGAGATTGAACAATAATATGTAGATATATTTACTCTTGACACAAGGGACCTTCCTGTGATTTGGGAATAATTCCCTCTATTGAAAAGATTTAAGATGTGGCTTAAGAGGAGTATATTAATCATCATTAATCAATGATGATTAATGCAAATGATTATAATTATGTATACTCTTTATATACCTGGCACTTTCACATGTTCACTGCTTGAGAAAGGTTCCTGTTGGGACCGAAACGTCGCCTTCTGGGCTGACTAAATAGCTCCTTTTCACTACAAACGGTGCGCTGCCTCCAATTTTTCTGGATTTTTATCATTGAGGTTTGGTATTTGCCTGGGGGGCTCTGCACCCGGACTCTTTCTTTGTGCTGCTCTAACTTATTTCCTCTTATATCTGATGTTAGATAGAGATATTCTTTCTCTGTAGACCCCACAACGATATTTTATGGACATTGATAACTAAATTATTATCTATTCAGAGAAAGGAACAAACTATTTTATTCCTATTGATAATATAACTACTGCATATGCACAGATGTATGAGGAATAAGTAGAGAATAGTTTGTGTGTTTGTTCAAATAGCTACTTATAACACTTGTGTACCCTGTCCCATACAGGGTTAATAGTGAGTGTGTGGCTTTTACTGTTTTTATGCTAGAACTAAAGGGCGATATGTAGCCCAAAACAGGTTAAGTGTTTGTTTTTTAATGCAATTTGAATTTGGGGCTCTAGAGTTCCCTGTTTGAATGGCGTGATGGTCTTGTATGCCCATGTATACTGTAATACTTCAATAGGCTCCCATTCAACAGACGACGGCCAAAGGAATAAACTTAGTTAATCTGGCTGGTATCTACATGCGTATCTTTTGTTTTACTAAATAGGAAATTGCAGCAGGCCGCACCAATAAATAGGGCTACTGCAAATTAACATATACAGTACTTTAAAATGGGTCTCTATGGTAGATAGATGCCACGGCATGTTTCTTGACTGTGGCCACTATCGGGCGCAGACCCCCTGAGCGGATGCACCTAACACTGGCTATGAGTTTAATATGTGAAAAATCTTAGCACTTTATTTCTTCAAGATGAGAGTCCCAAGTCCAACTGAAGTTAGATGCTCATGCTAAATATTGTTATGTTTCTATTTTGCTTGCTCATATAGCAGCATCATAATCCACAGCGCTTTATAGACATCATCATCACTGTCTCCACTGGGGCTCACAATTTACATTTCCTATTAGTAAGTCTTTGGAGTGTGGAAGGAATCTGGAGGAAACCAACGTAAACACCGAAAAACGGTGAGAACATACAAAATCCTTACAGATATTGACCTTGGTGGGATATGAACCCAGGACTGTAAGGCTGCACTGCAAATCACAGGGTGCGCAATATATTTGTGACTATATTGTTCACTGCTTCTTCATCATGCCAAATCTGGTATCAGAATGATTTTCATGAATGATCCCAATTGTCATTGTAATCCTTTATCGCTATAAATGTCATATTTATAAAGTGAGGACACTCAAGATAAAATATTGTTGTTATATTCATTCAAGAGATAAAAAGTTAACATCACAGGGGGATTACTGTCATTATTGCAATAAAGGACAAAGAACAAAACTCTTTTCAGAAGTTCAAACTTATACCAGAGAGTTAACTTTAATTACTCAAATATCATTTTCTGGATGCAGAGTAGGACAGCCTGTCATGGTTCTCAATGGCAAGAGACCGTAGTAAAGCATACAAAAGGACTAGCTCTTGGAAGATGGGAACTCGAGCTGACTGTGAGCTAAACCTACCACACAACTAACAGTGGCCGGGTAGCGTGCCTACGTTTTATCCCTAGACGCCCAGCGCCAGCGGAGAACTGACTGACCCTAGCAGAGGAAAATACAGACCTGGCTTACCTCTAGAGAAATTTTCCCCAAAAGGCAGACAGTAGCCCCCACATATAATGTCGGTGATTTTAGAGGAAATTGACATACGAAGTATGAAGATAGGTTTAGCAAATTGAGGTCCGCTTACTAGATAGTAGGAAGACAGAAAAGGGAACTACACAGTCAGCTGAAAACCCTTTCAAAACACCATCCTGAAATTACTTTAAGACTCTAATATCAACTCATGACACCAGAGTGGCAATTTCAGCTCACAAGAGCTTCCAGCCTCAGAAATATTCAAACACAGAGAACTGGAACAAAAATGCAAAACAAACTTAGGACTACAAGTCCAACTTAGCTGATAGTAGTCTAGGAGCAGGAACATGCAACAGAAAGGCTTCTGGTAACATTGTTGGCCGGCATAGAAATGACTGAGGAGCAAGGCTAAATAGACAACTCCCACATCCTGATGGAAACAGGTGAACAGAGGAGATGAAGCACATAAGTGCAGTACCACCAGAAACCACCGGGGGAGCCCAGAAACCAAATTCACAACAGTACCCCCCCCTCAAGGAGGGGGCACCGAACCCTCACCAGAACCACCAGGGCGATCAGGATGAGCCCTATGAAAGGCACGGACCAAATCGGAGGCATGAACATCAGAGGCTGTCACCCAAGAGTTATCCTCCTGACCGTAGCCCTTCCACTTGACCAGATACTGAAGTCTCCGTCTGGAAACACGGGAGTCCAAGATCTTCTCGACAACGTACTCCAACTCACCCTCAACCAACACCGGAGCAGGAGGCTCAACGGAAGGCACAACCGGTACCTCATACCTGCGCAACAATGACCGATGGAAGACATTATGAATAGAAAAAGATGCAGGGAGGTCCAAACGAAAGGACACAGGGTTAAGAATCTCCAATATCTTGTACGGGCCGATGAACCGAGGCTTAAACTTAGGAGAAGAAACCTTCATAGGGACAAAACGAGAAGATAACCACACCAAGTCCCCAACACAAAGACGAGGACCAACACGACGACGGCGGTTGGCAAAATGCTGAGTCTTCTCCTGGGACAACTTCAAATTGTCCACCACATGCCCCCAAATCTGATGCAACCTCTCCACCACAGCATCCACTCCAGGACAATCCGAAGACTCCACCTGACCGGAAGAGAAACGAGGATGAAACCCCGAATTACAGAAAAAAGGAGAAACCAAGGTGGCAGAACTAGCCCGATTATTGAGGGCAAACTCCGCCAAGGGCAAAAAGGCAACCCAATCATCCTGATCCGCAGACACAAAACACCTCAAATAAGTCTCCAAGGTCTGATTAGTTCGCTCGGTCTGGCCATTAGTCTGAGGGTGGAAAGCAGACGAAAAAGACAAATCAATGCCCATCCTAGCACAGAACGCTCGCCAAAATCTAGACACGAATTGGGTTCCCCTGTCAGAAACGATATTCTCCGGAATACCATGCAAGCGCACCACATTTTGAAAAAACAGAGGAACCAGCTCGGATGAGGAAGGCAATTTAGGCAAGGGAACCAAATGGACCATCTTAGAAAAACGGTCACACACCACCCAGATGACAGACATCTTCTGAGAAACAGGGAGATCAGAAATAAAATCCATGGAGATGTGTGTCCAAGGCCTCTTCGGAATAGGCAAGGATAACAACAATCCACTAGCCCGAGAACAACAAGGCTTGGCCCGAGCACAAACATCACAAGACTGCACAAAACCTCGCACATCTCGCGACAGGGAAGGCCACCAGAAGGACCTAGCCACCAAATCCCTGGTACCAAAGATTCCAGGATGACCTGCTAACGCAGAAGAATGGACCTCCGAGATGACTCTACTGGTCCAATCATCAGGAACAAACAATCTACCAGGCGGGCAACGATCAGGTCTATCCGCCTGAAACTCCTGCAAGACCCGTCGCAAATCTGGGGAAACAGCAGATAATATCACTCCATCCTTAAGGATACCTGTAGGTTCAGAATTACCAGGGGAATCAGGCTCAAAACTCCTAGAAAGGGCATCCGCCTTCACATTTTTAGAACCCGGTAGGTAAGAAACCACAAAATTAAACCGAGAGAAAAACAACGACCAGCGCGCCTGTCTAGGATTCAGGCGCCTGGCGGACTCAAGATAAATCAAATTCTTGTGGTCGGTCAATACCACCACCTGATGTCTAGCCCCCTCAAGCCAATGACGCCACTCCTCAAAAGCCCACTTCATAGCCAAGAGCTCCCGATTACCAATATCATAATTTCGCTCAGCGGGCGAAAACTTACGAGAAAAGAACGCACAAGGCCTCATCACGGAGCAGTCGGAACTTTTCTGCGACAAAACCGCCCCAGCTCCGATTTCTGAAGCGTCGACCTCAACCTGAAAAGGAAGAGTAACATCAGGCTGACGCAATACAGGGGCGGAAGAAAAGCGGCGCTTAAGCTCCCGAAAGGCCTCCACAGCCGCAGGGGACCATTCAGCAACATCAGCACCCTTCTTAGTCAAATCAGTCAACGGTTTAGCGACATCAGAAAAACCAGTTATAAATCGACGATAAAAATTAGCAAAGCCCAAAAACTTCTGAAGGCTCTTAAGAGAAGAGGGTTGCGTCCAATCGCAAATAGCCTGAACCTTGACAGGGTCCATCTCAATGGAAGAGGGGGAAAAAATGTACCCCAAAAACGAAATCTTTTGAACCCCAAAAACGCACTTAGAACCCTTTACACACAAGGAATTAGAGCGCAAAACCTGAAAAACCCTCCTGACCTGTTGGACATGAGAGTCCCAGTCATCCGAAAAAATCAAAATATCATCCAAATACACAATCAAAAATTTATCCAAATATTCATGGAAAATGTCATGCATAAAGGACTGAAAGACTGAAGGGGCATTTGAAAGACCAAAAGGCATTACCAAATACTCAAAATGGCCCTCAGGCGTATTAAATGCGGTTTTCCACTAATCCCCCTGCTTAATTCGCACTAAATTATACGCCCCACGAAGATCAATCTTAGAGAACCACTTGGCCCCCTTTATTCGAGCAAACAAATCAGTAAGCAGTGGCAAAGGATACTGATATTTAACCGTGATTTTATTCAAAAGCCGATAATCAATACACGGCCTCAAAGAGCCATCTTTTTTAGATACAAAGAAAAAACCGGCTCCTAAGGGAGATGACGAAGGACGAATATGTCCCTTTTCCAAGGACTCCTTAATATATTCCCGCATAGCAGCATGTTCAGGCACAGATAGATTAAATAAACGACCCTTTGGAAACTTACTGCCCGGAATCAGATCTATAGTACAATCGCACTCTCTGTGCGGAGGTAGTGAACCAATTTTAGGCTCCTCAAAAACGTCACGATAATCAGATAAAAATTCCGGAATCTCAGAGGGAATAGATGACGAAATGGAAACCAAAGGTACGTCCCCATGAGTCCCCTGACAT
Organism: Ranitomeya variabilis; assembly: GCF_051348905.1. Taxonomy (NCBI): domain Eukaryota; kingdom Metazoa; phylum Chordata; class Amphibia; order Anura; family Dendrobatidae; genus Ranitomeya; species Ranitomeya variabilis. Next base: position 45,650,675 of record NC_135239.1, on the reverse strand, counting down.
CCCCAGCTTAACACAGACATTGCTTTCCAGTCGAGGACTGGGTTATGAGATTGCAGCCATGGCAATCCAAGCACCCACACATCATGTAGATTATACAACACAAGGAAGCGAATAATCTCCTGGTGATCCGGATTAATACGCATAGTTACTTGTGTCCAGTATTGTGGTTTATTACTAGCCAATGGCGTGGAGTCAATACCCTTCAGAGGTATAGAAACTTCCAGAGGCTCTAAATCAAACCCACAGCGTTTGGCAAAGGACCAATCCATAAGACTCAAAGCGGCGCCAGAGTCGACATAGGCGTCCGCGGTAATAGACGATAAAGAGCAAATCAGGGTCACAGATAGAATAAACTTAGACTGTAAAGTGCCAATTGAAACAGACTTATGAACCTTCTTAGTACGCTTAGAGCATGCTGATATAACATGAGTTGAATCACCACAATAGAAGCATAACCCATTTTTTCGCCTAAAATTCTGTCGTTCGCTTCTGGACAGAATTCTATCACATTGCATAATCTCTGGCGCCTTCTCAGTAGACACCGCCAAATGGTGCACAGGTTTGCGCTCCCGCAAACGCCGATCAATCTGAATAGCCATTGTCATGGACTCATTCAGACCTGTAGGCACAGGGAACCCCACCACAACATCCTTAATGGCATCAGAGAGACCCTCTCTGAAATTCGCCGCCAGGGCGCACTCATTCCACTGAGTAAGCACAGACCACTTACGAAATCTTTGGCAGTATATTTCAGCCTCATCTTGCCCTTGAGACAGGGCCATTAAGGCTTTTTCAGCCTGAATCTCCAAATGAGGTTCCTCATAAAGCAACCCCAAAGCCAGGAAAAACGCATCCACATTGAGCAACGCAGGATCCCCTGGTGTCAAAGCAAATGCCCAGTCCTGAGGGTCGCCCCGGAGCAAGGAAATTACAATCCTGACCTGCTGTGCAGGATCTCCAGCGGAGCGAGATCTCAGAGACAAAAATAATTTACAACTATGTTTGAAATTCTGGAAGCGAGATCTATCCCCGGAGAAAAATTCAGGTAAAGGAATTCTAGGTTCAGATATAGGAGCATGAATAACAAAATCCTGTAAACTTTGAAACTTCATAGCGAGATTATTCAAACCTGTAGCTAAACTCTGAGGATCCATATTAATCAGGTGAAATCAGAACCATTCAAGGATTAGAAGGAGAGAGAGAGGAAGGCTGCAGTAAGCAGAGATGCTAGTGAATCAACTAATGAGCAAACTCAGGAAAAAAAAAAAAAAATTCTCTGCAGACTTCTTTTCTCTCCTTCTGCCAATTATTTTAACCCTTGTCCGGCCAAACTGTCATGGTTCTCAATGGCAAGAGACCGTAGTAAAGCATACAAAAGGACTAGCTCTTGGAAGATGGGAACTCGAGCTGACTGTGAGCTAAACCTACCGCACAACTAACAGTGGCCGGGTAGCGTGCCTACGTTTTATCCCTAGACGCCCAGCGCCAGCCGGAGAACTGACTGACCCTAGCAGAGGAAAATACAGACCTGGCTTACCTCTAGAGAAATTTTCCCCAAAAGGCAGACAGTAGCCCCCACATATAATGTCGGTGATTTTAGAGGAAATTGACATACGAAGTATGAAGATAGGTTTAGCAAATTGAGGTCCGCTTACTAGATAGTAGGAAGACAGAAAAGGGAACTACACAGTCAGCTGAAAACCCTTTCAAAACACCATCCTGAAATTACTTTAAGACTCTAATATCAACTCATGACACCAGAGTGGCAATTTCAGCTCACAAGAGCTTCCAGCCTCAGAAATATTCAAACACAGAGAACTGGAACAAAAATGCAAAACAAACTTAGGACTACAAGTCCAACTTAGCTGATAGTAGTCTAGGAGCAGGAACATGCAACAGAAAGGCTTCTGGTAACATTGTTGGCCGGCATAGAAATGACTGAGGAGCAAGGCTAAATAGACAACTCCCACATCCTGATGGAAACAGGTGAACAGAGGAGATGAAGCACATAAGTGCAGTACCACCAGAAACCACCGGGGGAGCCCAGAAACCAAATTCACAACAACAGCCGTAGCTTTATTTTTATACAAGTAAATGACATCTTTTTTGGATGGGAACAAATTGTAATGTATTGTACTTTAAGACTTTTTGAAGGAAGCATATATCTTGTAAATTCATTTATTTTAAAGTAGTTTAATATGTTCATTAAGTGGAGCACTGCATCTGGTCATTATATGACTTCTGTCAAGAAATCATCTAGATAATGAATGCAAGACAGGAGTCCAGAAACATCTTTTACCGTCCACTCCAAAAATGTGCTGAACATATCAAAATACGCACATGACAATGAACACCCCATCGGCAGGCAACGATCAACGTAAAAACCCTCGTTCCAAAAACACCCTAGCAAATGCAAACTATCTGGATTAACAGGTAGCAAATGAAACGCAGCCTCAATATCTGTTTTTACCAACCAAGCTCCCTGCCCACAATGTCTGAACACAATTGTGGATCAATGCCATCATTAACTGATAAACCTTTTGGGAACAAAAGATAGTGAATCAACCTAAATTTATTAGCCTCTTTTTTGGGAACTACCCCCAAAGGGGAACTCTCAAATTCTCAACAGGGAGGGACTGAAATGGACCAGCCATTCTTCCTAAAGCCACTTCCTTGCTCAATTTTTCATTGACCACCTCAGGGAATTCGTAGGCAGATTTTAAATTTTTTGTTGATAACTGCACTTTAACATCCACAAAAGGAATTGTAAAACCATTCCGTAAAATTAACGCCGCCTCCCTATCTGGGTATCTACTTAGAAATCGTTCCATCTCTGCCAGATGCACTGGTGTCACTCCTTTTGTCAAACCCATCCGACCCCTTTTGCTTTTCTCCCCTGAAACATCTCGCTACCCCGTGATTACCTCCACACGATGAGCATTCATGTTTAAATTTACACCTTGCCCCAAACCTGCAAGCACCCTCGTTAAAGGCAAAACACAGTCCTTTCTGCATGACCACCGAGTGCCCTGACTGCCCTAAACCCTCAGTGCCCCTAGAAATGACTGAGATCCCTGTCCCGACCTAAACAGGGCTGTTACCCTCATCCATAAAGCAATATCTTTATGATCCCAGCGAATGCTCGGTCGGACCGCCTTACTTTGACAGAATTGCTCATCGTATCTAAGCCAAGCTTGTCCCCCATAGACTCTGTATGCTTCACCAATGATGTTCATATAACAGAATAAGGGGGCACAAGTCTCCGGTGATTTTTCCCCTATAACACTGGCTAAGATTGCAAAAGCCTGTAGCCAATTAGAGAAAGTACGAGGGATCAATCTAAACCTTCTCCTCTCCTCGTCCCCTTTTTTAGAATTATCCCTAGGAGCTTTATCCAAATTGAAACGTTCTAACGGGAGCAGTGAAAATATTTCGACATACTCCCCCTTCCATATTTTTTCTTTCGCCTCAAGTTTCAAATGAGCCCCTAAAGGCCCCTCGAAACAAATGTGTACCTCCCCTTTTGCTGTATCATCTACTCGTACTGAATCATCCTTAGCCTTCTCCACGCTTTCTGGTGCCGAAGATACCTGGTTTGTTACCTCACTGCCCCCTGCCACTACTTCCCCAGTACTTTGTACTGACCTAAAAGAACCCCTAACCCCGTCAGCCTCTAAAACTCCCCTATCTCTTACATTACCCAACCAAGCAGACAGTGGTGATGGGTCACTCGGACTACCCCTCGAATCCCATAGCCTAATCAAATCCTTCAACCCCTGTAGTAAGATGCCGGCGCCATAACTAACCCCCCATACAGAAACATCCCTCATTCCCACATCAATAATGGGAGCTAGTGACGGCAGTAAAGGATTAAAAAAGCCTCTCTCACCTAGCTGCCTGGGTGCTGTGTTCCCAGGAGCCGCCGATCCAGAATCCAGACACGACCCCTCCATCTGTAATCCTCCTTGTCGATGCAGGCTCGCGGTTCCAGAAGCCCCATCCCGCCGTTCCCGAGAAATCGCTGCGCCGGTGAAGTCCATGGAGTTGTCCTGGGTTATAGCATGGCCCCCTGGCAATACAGGGCGTATGGGGAGTCCAAATTGTGTGGGCGACCTGCCCCTGCTAACATCGCCGCCCCCCCCTTAAATCTATACTGCCTGCCAGTCACTTTCTGCCACTGAAACTGTGTAGTGTAATACAGTGGGCCTGATTTTTCCAGCAGTTTCCCACACATAAAAAGGGAGATTTATATTGCCACTAAGTGCATCTGCGGCAGTTCTCTTTTTTTATATATCTTCCAGCCACTTTCTGCCACTGAAACTGTGTAGTGTAATACAGTGGGCCTGATTTTTCCAGCAGTCTCCCACACATAAAAAGGGAGATTTATATTGCCACTAAGTGCATCTGTGTCAGTCCTGTTTGTGGTATATCTGCCAGCCACTTTCTGCCACTGAAACCGTGTAGTGTAATACAGTGGGCCTGATTTTTCCAGCACTCTCCCACACATAAAAAGGGAGATTTATATTGCCACTAAGTGCATCTGCGTCCGTTGTGTTTGGCGTATATCTACCAGCCACTTTCTGCCACTTATACTGTGTAGTGTAATACAGTGGGCCTGTTTTTTTTTTGCAGCAGTCTCCCACACAAAAAAGGAGATTTAAATTCTCAAAAAGTTTATAAACACCTTCTACCTTGTTTTCAGTACCCTATAACGGTTGTTATTTTGGTTACATTTTCCCAAAAATGAGGAAGTCTGGTGGAAGAGGCCGTGGGTGGTCATTGCCAGCTGGTAATGATGATGGTGGTGGTGGTGGTGGAGCATCTGGTGGTAGTGGGAAAAACAAAATAGCACCTAAGGCTCGAGTTGATGAGCCAGTGTCATCGTTTGGCTACACAAGGCCTCGAAGGCTCCCTTTTCTGGGAGTAGGAAAACCGCTTTTAAAGCCGGAGCAGCAGGAAAAAGTTTTGGCTTTCCTTGCTGACTCAGCCTCTAGCTCTTTCGCGTCCTCTTCCGAAAGTTCCAAATTTAAAAGCAGAGAGTCGTCAGTGGATGCTCATGGTCAGGAACAAGTTGCTTCCTTGTGTACTTCACCCAAAGCAAAAGTGAAGGATGCGGCAGGTGACGCTACAGTTTACTCCATGGAGCTCTTTACACATACCATGACAGGGTTAGAAAGGGAAATAGTTCACAGCCCATTACAAGAAGAATCGATCATGGAGTGCACAGATGCACAGCCACAGCTAGATTTTTATGTTGTTCCATTGACTCAGATCACAACATTGCCCTCGCAGTGTACTCAGCCTGAATCTGACCCTGATGAGACTATGGTGCCCCATCCCGAACGCTATAGCACCTTACACGGTGACACAGAGGAAGGTGCACAGGACATTGAAGAGGAGGTGATAGATGACCCAGTTGTAGACCCAGATTGGCAGCCATTGGGGGAACAGGGTGCCGCTGGCAGTAGCTCTGCAGCGGAGGAGGATGAGCCGCAGCAGGCATCAACATCGCAACAGCTGTCATCTGGCAGGGCCGTATCAGGCCAAAAACATGTGTTGAAAACAAAACCAGTTTTAGGACAGCGTGAAAGTAGCACAGCGTGCAATGCCTGAAAAGGTATTCGATAGTAGGAAGAGTGCAGTGTGGCAATTTTTTAACCAAGATCCGAATGATCAGTGCAAAGTTATCTGTAAGAAATGCTCAAAGACCTTTAGCAGAGGGCAGAATGTCAAAAATTTACATACAACGTGCATGCGTAGACATTTAACCAGCATGCACTTGCAAGCCTGGACTAACTACCAAACGTGCACCTGCTCAGAAGGAAGGTAGTCAGCAACGCTACATTGCTTCCCTCACTGTAAGCCCACCGGTTAGGACACCACCAGCAGAAAATGTGGAGGTATCGTCGCAAGGCCATAGCAGTCAGAGAATCACAAGGTTTTTGGTAGGAAACACTGTATGTAGGTCAACATCGAGAATACCATCACCAACCCTCTCTCAATCCGCCATGTCCACCACCACCACCACCGCTTGTTCCACCATATGCACCTCTCCAGTCCAGCTCACCCTACAAGAGACTCTCGTTAGGAAAAGAAAGTACTCTCCCTCTCATCCGCGTACACAGGGTTTGAACGCCCACATTGCTAGACTAATCTCCTTAGAGATGATGCCCTACCGGTTGGTTAAAAGTGAAGCTTTCAAAGCCCTGATGGCCTACGCAGTACCACGCTATGACCTACCCAGTCGACACTTCTTTGCGAGAAAAGCCATCCCAGCCCTCCACCAGCATGTCAAAGACTGCATTGTCCATGCACTCAGGCAATCAGTCAGTAGAAAAGTGCACCTCACAACAGATGCATGGACCAGTAGGCATGGCCAGGGACGTTACGTGTCCATCACGGCGCACTGGGTTAATGTGGTGGATGCAGGGTCCACAGGGGACAGCCATAGTGGGACAGTTCTGCCTAGCCCAAGGTCTAGGAAACAGTTGGCAGTAGGCGTTCGACAACCCTCCTCCTCCTCCTCCACCACCTGAAGCAAAAGCTCGTCCACAGAGCGCAGTCGCCCTACCACTCCATCCGCAGCTGCCAGTGTTGCACACGAGGTGTCCTATTATGGAGCAGCTAGTGGTAAGCGTCAGCAGGCTGTGTTGGAAATGAAATGTTTGGGCGACAACAGACACACCGCGGATGTTCTGGCTGAGTTCTTGCAGCAAGAAACTCAGTCATGGCTGGGCAGTGTACATCTTGAGGCAGGCAAGGTAATCAGTAATAACGGAAGGAATTTTATGGCTGCCATAGCCCTTTCAGAACTGAAACACATACCTTGGCTGGCTCACACCTTGAACCTAGTGGTGCAGTGCTTCCTAAAAAGTTATCCAAGGTTACCAGCCCTGCTCCTGAAGGTGCGAAGTCTTTGCTCGCACATCGCCGGTCGCCCGTACACTCCAGCCATATGCAGAACCATCAGCGATCATTGAAGCTTCCCCAGCACCACCTAATAATCGACGTTGCACCAAGGTGGAACTCCACACTGCACATGCTTCAGAGGGTGTGCGAACAGAGGCGTGCTGTAATGTATTTGTCGGAGGATACACATACACGGGCAGGACTTGGATGGCAGACATGGAGTTGTCTGGTGTGCAGTGGTCGAAGCTACAAGACCTCTGTCAAGTCCTTCAGTGTTTTGAGGAATGCACACGGCTGGTAAGTGCAGACGACGCCATCATAAGCATGAGCATCCCACTAATGCATCTGCAGCCGAGGAGGAGGGAAGCCTTGATGACAGTCAGCCATTGTCTGCCCAGGGTACTCTCCTGGATGAGGTGGTGGACGAAGAGGAGGAGGAGGATGATGGGGATGAATATTTATGGGAGTAGGAAGCTTCTCAGGGGGCAATAGAATCTGGTGGCGTTGCAAGGTCAGGTACAAGGTTTTTGCGAGAGACAACTGATGTTGATTTGCCAGAAAGTGCTCCTCAACCCAGCACAAGCAGTGAATTGACACCTGGAACTTTGGCCCACATGGCTGATCATGGACAAACCAAAAAGGAAAAAAGAGTCCGCACTATCAGCTGGTTAATTCAGAGGCATAGGGTAAAACAAGCTTGCTCGGCGTCAATCACGCCAATTCTGAGGATTTGGGTGCTCCATGAAAAACAACAAGAGTTCTGTACAATGTGCAAGAAGCAGAAAAGAGCACTCACCATCCGGAGAAAACTTCAGTCTTTATTGTGGCATTAAAAAATAGCAAGGTCTCACGGGAGAACGAAGGTGTCAGGAGACGACGGCCGTTTCACGCTGCCGCGCTTCTACGGGTCTGAAGTAAGACTGGGGGAAGGGGAACTTCTAAAGCTGAACCGCTCTGAAGTTCCTGCCCCTACCCCAGCGTCGGCTGAGACAACAGGAAACTTACTATTCAATTAAAATGAACAAACATAATTAAAAACAAAACATTAACAACAATATGCATAAACACCAGAAAACAGAATTATTTCTCAAAAAACGGGAAACAACCAACACATGGCTGATTATGCCTTGTGTATCCTCAAAAGGGACCCCCGCATTATCAAAATGATGACCGATGATGATTACTGGTTGGCCTGCCTCCTGGATCCACGCTATAAAGGGAAATTTCAAAATATCATGCCACTTGAGAACCTTGAGCAAATATTGGCTACCAAACAAGCAATTCTTGTAGACCGTTTGGTTCAGGCCTTCCCAGCACACAGCAGCAGTGATGTTTCTCACATGAGCTGCAGGGGGCAACATGGCAGAGGTGTTAGAGGTGCACAAATCAGAAGTGGCGTTGGACAGAGGGGTTTTATGACCAGGTTGTGGAGTGATTTCGCAATGACCGCAGACACGACAGGTTCTGCAGCATTAATTCAAAGTGACAGGAGACAACATTTGTCCAGTATGGTTACTAACTATTTTTCCTCCCTTATCGATGTTCTCCCTCACACGTCATTCCCATTTGAATACTGGGCATCCAAAATAGACACCTGGCCTGAATTGGCAGAATATGCATTACAGGAGCTTGCTTGCCCAGCTGCTAGTGTGCTATCAAAAAGAGTATTCAGTGCTGCTGGTTCAATACTGACCGAAAAAAGGACTCGTCTGGCTACCCAAAATGTTGATGATCTAACCTTCATTAAAATGAACCAATCATGGATTTCTACTTATTTTGCCCCACCTTCCCCTGCTGACACGTAGCTTTCCTGTAAAAAGGTCTTGCTTTTGGCCTCCTCTTACTGACTGCTCCAATTCCTCCATTTGCAGCTGCTGAATGTCCACCATAGGCCAATTTTACACCTCCCTAAATGGGCTGACTCCCCCCACAGGGTCATGGTCACCACTTGGCGCAAGCACCCGTGCGAGTGTCGTTTGCCTGGACAGGTGGGTGTGCCCACTTTTGGGCGACAGCACTGGCACAGGGTCCCTCCTAGTACAATTAAGTGTTTTTGGTGGTGGTGGTGCACACCCAACGTCAGACACACCGTCGTAACATGAGGGGCCCTGGGCCAGTACCGCCGCCCACGAGAGAGTGTTCCCCCCCCAGCTCAAACAGTGCTCTACCACTTACAAAACTTACCTCTCACTGCTCAACCACTGTTTAGTCTGTGCTGTTAAATCCTTCAATGGCACTGCCAATACAAATTTGTTGAAATGATAGATGATAGTAAAAATATACAGGGGCCCTGCCCTTCATTTAGACCTGTGAATACTGTGCGCGAACTACCACTATCTGCTACTCAGCAGAGGAACCCACCCCTGTACCTAGCTTTGCCACCTGTTTATTTAGGAACATTTTTTTTGCAGACATTTAGCCCACTTTACTATTTTGGCCAACTTACTGTGTCAGCCACTTCTTCCAGTTGTCCTCCACCGAACAAAGCATTGCCGCCAGTTTACTCCTGTTACCAGTTTAGAACTGCATAGAGTCTACTTTTTTATTTTAGGCCTAGTAAGTCTGCGCCACTCCTTGCAATCGTCCTCCGCTGACCAAACCAATGCTGCCTGTGTACCCCTGTAACCCATTTTAAACTGCATAGAGCCTACTTTTTTATTTTAGGCCTAGTAAGTCTGCACCACTCCTTGCAATCGTCCTCCGCTGACCAAACCAATGCTGTCTGTCTACCCCTGTAACCCATTTTAAACTGCATTGAGCCTACTTTTTTTATTTTAGGCCTAGTAAGTCTGCGCCACTCCTTGCAATCTTCCTCCGCTGACCAAACCAATGCTGCCTGTGTACCCCTGTAACCCATTTTAAACTGCATTGAGCCTAATTTTTTATTTTAGGCCTAGTAAGTCTGCGCCACTCCTTGCAATCGTCCTCCGCTGACCAAACCAATGCTGCCTGGGTACCCCTGTAACCCATTTTAAACTGCATAGAGCCTACTTTTTTATTTTAGGCCTAGTAAGTCTGCGCCACTCCTTGCAATTGTCCTCCTCTGACCAAACCAATGCTGCCTGTGTACCCCTGTAACCCATTTTAAACTGCATAGAGCCTACTTTTTTATTTTAGGCCTAGTAAGTCTGCGCCACTCCTGGCAGTCGTCCTCCGCTGACCAAACCAATGCTGCCTGGGTACCCCTGTAACCCATTTTAAACTGCATTGAGCCTACTTTTTTATTTTAGGCCTAGTAAGTCTGCGCCACTCCTGGCAGTCGTCCTCCGCTGACCAAACCAATGCTGCCTGTGTACCCCTGTAACCCATTTTAAACTGCATTGAGCCTACTTTTTTATTTTAGGCCTAGTAAGTCTGCGCCACTCCTTGCAATCGTCCTCCGCTGACCAAACCAATGCTGCCTGGGTACCTCTGTAACCCATTTTAAACTGCATAGAGCCTACTTTTTTATTTTAGGCCTAGTAAGTCTGCGCCACTCCTTGCAATTGTCCTCCTCTGACCAAACCAATGCTGCCTGTGTACCCCTGTAACCCATTTTAAACTGCATAGAGCCTACTTTTTTATTTTAGGCCTAGTAAGTCTGCGCCACTCCTGGCAGTCATCCTCCGCTGACCAAACCAATGCTGCCTGTGTACCCCTGTAACCCATTTTAAACTGCATTGAGCCTACTTTTTTATTTTAGGCCTAGTAAGTCTGCGCCACTCCATGCAATCGACCTCCGCTGACCAAACCAATGCTGCCTGTGTACCCCTGTAACCCATTTTAAACTGCATAGAGCCTACTTTTTTATTTTAGGCCTAGTAAGTCTGCGCCACTCTTTACAATCGTCCTCCGCTGACCAAATCAATGCTGCCTGTGTACCCCTGTAACCTATTTTAAAGTGCATTGAGCCTACTTTTTTATTTTAGGCCTAGTAAGTCTGCGCCACTCCTTGCAATCGTCCTCCGCTGACCAAACCAATGCTGCCTGTGTACCCCTGTAACCTATTTTAAACTGCATTGAGCCTACTTTTTTTATTTTAGGCATACTACCTGTGTCTGTCTGCGCCACTCAATACAGCTGTCCTCCACTGAACAAAGCTGAGCTTCAATCTTCAGGCTTTCAGCCTATATTTTGAATATGAAACTGCATTTGGCCTACTAGTTTGGTTGGGCCTATTAACGGTGTCAGCCGCTCCTTGGTGTTTTCCTATGCTTTTCTCCTGTGCTTCAGTCTTCAGGCTTTCGGCCTATATTTACAATATGAAACTGCATTTGGGCTACTTGTTTGGTTGGGCCTACTAACGGTGTCTGCCGCTGCTTGTTGTTCTCCTCCACTGATCAAAGCTGAGCTTCAATCTTCAGGCTTTCGGCCTATATTTACAATATGAAACTGCATTTGGGCTACTTGTTTGGTTGGGCCTACTAACGGTGTCTGCCGCTGCTTGGTGTTCTCCTCCACTGATCAAAGCTGAGCTTCAATCTTCAGGCTTTCGGCCTGTATAACATTTTAAAATTGCATTTGGCCTACTAGGTTGGTTGGACCCTACTAACGGTGTCCGACGCTCCTTGGTGTTCTCCTCTACTGATCAAAGCTGAGCTTAAATCTTCAGGCTTTCGGCCTGTATAACATTTTAAAATTGTATTTGGCCTACTAGTTTCATTGGTCCCTACTAACGGTGTCTGCCGCTCCTTGGTGTTCTCCTCCACTGATCAAAGCTGAGCTTCAATCTTCATGCTTTTGGCCTATATTTACAATGTGAAACTGCATTTGGGCTACTTGTTTGGTTGGGCCTACTAACGGTGTCTGCCGCTCCTTGGTGTTCTTCTCCACTGATCAAAGCTGAGCTTCAATCTTCAGGCTTTCGGCCTGTATAACATATTAAACTGCATTTGGCCTACAAGTTTGGTTGGGCCCTACTAACGGTGTCTGCCGCTCCTTGGTGTTCTCCTCCACTGATCAAAGCTGAGCTTCAATCTTCAGGCTTTCGGCCTGTATTTAGAATATGAAACTGCATTTGGCCTACTAGTTTGGTTGGGCCTACTAACGGTGTCTGCCGCTCCTTGGTGTTTTCCTGTGCTTTTCTCCTGTGCTTCAATCTTCAGGCTTTCGGCCTATATTTACAATATGAAACTGCATTTGGGCTACTTGTTTGGTTGGGCCTACTAACGGTGTCTGCCGCTGCTTGTTGTTCTCCTCCACTGATCAAAGCTGAGCTTCAATCTTCAGGCTTTCAGCCTATATTTTGAATATAAAACTGCATTTGGCCTACTAGTTTGGTTGGGCCTACTAACGGTGTCTGCCGCTCCTTGGTGTTTTCCTGTGCTTTTCTCCTGTGCTTCAATCTTCAGGCTTTCGGCCTATATTTACAATATGAAACTGCATTTGGGCTACTTGTTTGGTTGGGCCTACTAACAGTGTCTGCCGCTGCTTGTTGTTCTCCTCCACTGATCAAAGCTGAGCTTCAATCTTCAGGCTTTCGGCCTATATTTACAATATGAAACTGCATTTGGGCTACTTGTTTGATTGGGCCCTACTAACGGTGTCTGACGCTCCTTGGTGTTCTCCTCCACTGATCAAAGCTGAGCTTGAATCTTAAGGCTTTCGGCCTGTATAACATTTTAAAATTGCATTTGGTCTGCTAGGTTGGTTGGGCCCTTCTAATGGTGTCTGCCGCTCCTTGGTGTTCTCCTCCACTGATCAAAGCTGAGCTTCAATCTTCAGGCTTTCGGCCTGTATAACATATTAAACTGCATGTGGCCTTCCAGTTTGGTTGGGCCCTACTAACGGTGTCTGCCGCTTTTTGGTATTCTCCTCCACTGATCAAAGCTGAGCTTCAATCTTCAGGCTTTAGGCCTGTATAACATTTTAAAATTGCATTTGGCCTACTAGGTTGGTTGGACCCTTCAAACGGTGTCCGACGCTCCTTGGTGTTCTCCTCCACTGATCAAAGCTGAGCTTAAATCTTCAGGCTTTCGGCCTGTATAACATTTTAAAATTGTATTTGGCCTACTAGGTTCATTGGTCCCTACTAACGGTGTCTGCCGCTCCTTGGTGTTCTACTCCACTGATCAAAGCTGAGCTTCAATCTTCAGGCTTTCGGCCTATATTTGCAATGTGAAACTGCATTTGGGCTACTTGTTTGGTTAGGCCTACTAACGGTGTCTGCCGCTCCTTGGTGTTCTCCTCCACTGATCAAAACTGAGCTTCAATCTTCAGGCTTTCAGCCTGTATAACATATTAAACTGCATTTGGCCTACTAGTTTGGTTGGGCCCTACTAACGGTGTCTGCCGCTCCTTGGTGTTCTCTTGCACTGATCAAAGCTGAGCTTCAATCTTCAGGCTTTCGGCCTGCATAACATTTTAAAATTGCATTTGTCCTACTAGGTTGGTTGGGCCCTACTAATGGTGTCTGCCGCTCCTTGGTGTTCTCCTCCACTGATCAAAGCTGAGCTTCAATCTTCAGGCTTTTGGCCTATATTTACAATATGAAACTGCATTTGGGCTACTTGTTTGGTTGGGCCTACTAACGGTGTCTGCCGCTCCTTGATGTTCTCCACTGATCAAAGCTGAGCTTCAATCTTCAGGCTTTTGGCCTGTATTTAGAATATGAAACTGCATTTGGCCTACTAGCTTGGTTGGGCCCTACTAACAGTGTCTGCCACTCCTTGGTGTTCTCCTCCACTGATCAAAGCTGAGCTTCAACCTTCAGGCTTTCGGCCTGTATTTAGAATATGAAATTGCATTTGGCCTACTAGTTTGGTTAGGCCCTACTAACGGTGTCTGACGGTCCTTGGTGTTCTCCTCCACTGATCAAAGCTGAGCTTCATTCTTCAGGCTTTCGGCCTGTATAACATATTAAACTGCATTTGGCCTACTAGTTTGGTTGGGCCATACTAACGGTGTCTGCCGCTCCTTGGTGTTCTCCTCCACTGATCAAAGCTGAGCTTCAATATTCAGGCTTTCGGCCTGTATAACATTTTAAAATTGCATTTGGCCTACTAGATTGGTTGGGCCCTACTAACGGTGTCTGCCGCTCCTTGGTGTTCTCCTTCACTGATCAAAGCTGAGCTTCAATCTTAAGGCTTTCGGCCTGTATAACATTTTAAAATTGCATTTGGCCTACTAGATTGGTTGGGCCCTACTAACGGTGTCTGCCGCTCCTTGGTGTTCTCCTCCACTGATCAAAGCTGAGCTTCAATCTTCAGTCTTTCGGCCTGTATAACATTTTAAAATTGCATTTGGCCTACTAGCTTGGTTGGGCCCTACTAACGGTGTCTGACGCTCCTTGGTGTTCTCCTCCACTGATCAAAGCTGAGCTTCAATCTTCAGGCTTTCGGCCTGCATAACATATTAAACTGCATTTGGCCTACTAGTTTGGTTGGGCCTTACTAACATTGTCTGCCGCTCCTTGGTGTTCTCCACTGATCAAAGCTGAGCTTCAATCTTCAGGCTTTCGGCCTGTATTTAGAATATGAAACTGAATTTGACCTACTAGTTTGGTTGGGCCCTACTAACGGTATCTGCCGCTCCTTGGTGTTCTCCCCCACTGATCAAAGCTGAGCTTCAATCTTCAGGCTTTCGGCCTGTATAACATAGTAAACTGCATTTGGCCTACTAGGTTGGTTGGTCCCTACTAACGGTGTCTGCCGCTCCTTGGTGCTCTCCTCCACTGATCAAAGCTGAGCTTCAATCTTCAGGCTTTCGGCCTGTATATTATTTTAAAATTGCATTTGGCTTACTAGGTTGGTTGGGCCCTACTAACGGTGTCTGCCGTTCCTTGGTGTTCTCCTCCACTGTTCAAAGCTGAGCTTCAATCTTCAGGCTTTTGGCCTGTATAACATTTTAAAATTGCATTTGGCCTACTAGATTGGTTGGGCCCTACTAACGGTGTCTGCCGCTCCTTGGTGTTCTCCTCCACTGATCAAAGCTGAGCTTCAATCTTCAGGCTTTCGGCCTGTATAACATATTAAACTGTATTTGGCCTACTAGGTTGGTTGGGCCCTACTAACCGTGTCTGACGCTCCTTGGTGTTCTCCTCCACTGATCAAAGCGGAGCTTCAATCTTCAGGCTTTCGGCCTGTATAACATTTTAAAATTGCATTTGGCCTACTAGGTTGGTTGGGCCCTACTAACGGTGTCTGCCGCTCTTTGGTGTTCTCCTCCACTGATCAAAGCTGAGCTTCAATCTTCAGGCTTTTGGCCTGTATAACATTTTAAAATTGCATTTGGCCTACTAGGTTGGTTGGGCCCTACTAACGGTGTCTGCCGCTCCTTGGTGTTCTCCTCCACTGATCAAAGCTGAGCTTCAATCTTCAGGTTTTCTCCCTGTATAACATTTTAAAATTGCATTTGGCCTACTAGGTTGGTTGGGCCCTACTAACGGTGTCTGCCGCTCCTTGGTGTTTTCCTCCACTGATCAAAGCTGAGCTTCAATCTTCAGGCTTTCGGCCTGTATAACATATTAAACTGCATTCGGCCTACTTGTTTCGTTGGTTCTACTAATGGTGTCTGCCGCTGCTTGTTGCTCTCCTCCACTGAACAAAGCAGTGCCGCCTGATTACTCCTGTTACCAATTTTGAACTTTATTTGGCCCACTTTATTATTTGGGCCTTCTAACTGTGTCTGCCACTCATTACAGTTGTCCTCCACTGAACAAAGCAATGCCGCCTGTTTAGTCCTGGTACCAATTTTGAACTGCATTTAGCCTACTTTATTCTTTGGGCCTATATCTGTGTTTCCTCCTCATCCTGCCCATTGCCCAGCCACTGCTAGATGAGTCTGCTGGTACATTGACCCAGACCACTACATTCCCCTTGCACTCTACACAGCCAGTATCTGACCCTGCTGAAAGTCTGGTTCTCCTTCCCACATACTATACCACCTTACACGGGGACAAAGAGGAAGGTGCAGATGAAAGTGCAGGTTCCTTCATCAGGTGGGGGGCATACTCGTTGGCGACATCACTGGCACAGGGCCCCTCATAGTACGCAAAAGTGTTTCTGCCGGTGGGAGGCGCCCCCGCCGTCAAACACCGCCGTACTTTGAGGGGCCCTGTGCCAGTGCCAATGCGAACAAGTGTGCCCCCCCTGCTTGCTCAGGATCACAGCACTTGTAAAGTTGAAATACTTACCTCTCCCTGCTCCACCGCCGTGATGTAGTCCGCATTTCCTGGGCCCACGAAAAACTTGAGCCAGCCCTACCCCCCCACAACTTTAGCCAAATGATCCCCAATTTTCAATGCCTAACTATTATTATAAGGTAAATTAAGATTGACAAGCTTAAATAACAAGAATTTATGTTTTTGGCATTAAAATGGGCACTGTAGGTGTTTTCCTGTCCTCCACTCAATGCTGACTTTGCTTCCCCATTGACTTGCATTGGGTTTCGTGTTTCGGTCGACCCCCGACTTTTCGCAATTATCGGCCTATTTCACCTGACCCGACTTTTGACAAAGTCGGGTTTCGCGAAACCCGACTAGATCCTAAAAAAGTAAAAGTCGCTCAACTCTAGTCCTCACTTCTCTGCAGCTCAGCCACAGTGATCTTGGGGTTCTTCTTTACCTCTCTCACCAAGGCTCTTCTTCCACGATTGCTCAGTTTAGCTTTACGGCTAGGTCTAGGAAGACTTCTGGTGGTCCCAAACTTCTTCCATTTAAGGATTATGGAGGCCACTGTGCTCTTAGGAACCTTGAGTAATGCAGATTCTGTTGCAACCTTTGCCAGATCTGAGCTCCTTTGCCAGTTACTTTGACCTCATGATTCTCATTTGGTCTGACATGAATTGAATCAGCCCCGCAGTGCCTTATGATTTATTCATACTACGGGGCTGGGATTCACAGGCAGGGCGTACGTACGCACAGTGGACAGACGGCCAGCTCTCACTGCGCCTGCTCAAGGCAGGATAAAAGAGCGCAGGCACCGGATCATTTCAAAACAGCGGTGAGGAGGCGGCGCCCGGCGCCAAGAAGATGTGAGTGACGGCTGTGTGGTGTCTAAAGCAGGGGGGAAAGGCCTGCCTCCTTGACTGAAGACAAGGTATTTAGGACAAATAACAAAACTGATTATTTCGGCAGTTACAGCACACATTACTAAAAGAGCCACCTTGTCAGAATGCAGCATTACTGCTGCACAAGGTGACTCTTTTAATTAAAAACGCCTTGGGGGGTGACAGGTTCCCTTTAATGACTGGGCCAATTTTTACAATTCTGACCACTGTCGCTTTATGACGGTTATAACTCTGGAACGCTTCAACGGATCCTGATGATTCTGACAATGTTTTCTCAAGACATATTGTATTTCATGATAGTGGTGAAATTTCTTTGATATCACCTGCGTTTATTTGTGAAAAAAAAATGGAAATTTGGTGAAAATGTTGAAAATTTCGCAATTTTCCAACTTTGAATATTATGCCCTTAAATCACATAGATATGTCACACAAAATACTTAATAAGTAACATTTCCCACTTGTCTACTTTACATCAGCACAATTTTGGAACCAAAATTTTTTTTGTTAAGGAGTTATAAGGGTTAAAAGTTGACCAGCAATTTTTCATTTTTACAACACCATTTTTTTTAGGGACCACATCACATTTGAAGTCACTCTGAGGGGTCTATATGATAGAAAATACCCAAGTGTGACATCATTTTAAAAACTGCACATCTCAAGGTGCTCAAAACCACATTCAAGAAGTTTATTAACCCTTCAGATGTTTCAAATAAATTTTTGGAATATTTAAAAAAAATGTAACATTTAACTTTTTGTCACACAAAATTGAATTTAGCTCCAATTTGTTTTATTTTACCAAGGGTAACAGTAGAAATTGGACCCCAAAAGTTGGTGCAAAATTTGTGCTGAGTACGCTGATACCCCATATGTGGGGGTAAACCACTGTTTGGGCGCATGGCAGAGCTCGGAAGGGAAGGAGCGCCGTTTGACATTTCAATGCAAAATTGACTGGAATTGAGATAGGATGCCATGTCGCGTTTGGAGAGCCCCTGATGTGCCTAAACATTGAAACCCCCCACAAATGACTCCATTTTGGAAAGTAGACCCCTAAGGAACTTATCTAGATGTGTGGTAAGCACTTTGACCCACCGACTGCTTTACAGAAGTTTATAATGCAGAGCCGTAAAAATAAAAAATCATATTTTTTCACAAAAATGATATTTCGCCCCCAATTTTTTATTTTCCCAAGGGTAACAGAAGAAATTGGAACCCAAAAGTTGTTGTGCAATTTGTCCTGAGTACGCTGATACCCAATATGTGGGGGTAAACCGCTGTTTGGACACATGGCAGAGCTCGGAAGGGAAGGAGTGCCATTTGATTTTTCAATGCAAATTTGACTGGAATTGAGATGGGATGCCATGTCGCGTTTGGAGAGCCCCTGATGTGCCTAAACATTGAAACCCCCAACAAGTGACACGATTTTGGAAAGTAGACCCTTAAGGAACTTATCTAGATGTGTGGTGAGCACTTTGACCCACCAAGTGCTTCACAGAAGTTTATAACGGAGAGCCGTAAAAATAAAAAATCATATTTTTTCACAAAAAAGAAATTTTGCCCCCAATTTTTTTTTCCCAAGGGTAACAAAAGAAATTGGAACCCAAAAGTTGTGCAATTTGTCCTGAGTACGCTGATAACCCATATGTGGGGGTAAATCGCTATTTTGGCGCATGGCAAAGCTCAGAAGGGAAGGAGTGCCTTTTGACTTTTCAATGCAAAATTGACTGGAATGGAGATGGGAAGCCATGTCGCGTTTGGAGAGCCCCTGATGTGCCTAAACAGTGGAAAACCCCCACAAGTGACCCGCTAAGGAACTTATCTAGAAGTGTTGTGAGAACTGTGAACCCCCAAGTGTTTCACTACAGTTTATGACGCAGAGCCGTGAAAATAAAAAATCTTTTTTTCCACAAAAATTATTTTTTAGCCCCAAGTGTTGTATTTTTCCAAGGGTAACAGGAGAAATTGAACCCCAAAAGTTGTTGTCCAAATTGTCCTGAGTACGCTGATATCCCATATGTGGGGGGAACCACCATTTGGGCGCATGGCAGAGCTCGGAATGGAAGGA
Source organism: Ranitomeya variabilis (assembly GCF_051348905.1). Classification (NCBI taxonomy): domain Eukaryota; kingdom Metazoa; phylum Chordata; class Amphibia; order Anura; family Dendrobatidae; genus Ranitomeya; species Ranitomeya variabilis. The sequence continues at coordinate 45,631,717 of NC_135239.1, read as the reverse complement.
GCGCTGTTTGGAATGCAGACTGAGATGGATTGGTCTGCAGGCGTCATGTTGCATATGGAGAGCCCCTGATGTACCTAAATAGTAGAAACCCCCCACAAGTGAACCCATATTGGAAACTAGACCCCCCAAGGGACTTATCTAGATTACTGTTTTACATTACAGTTTTGTATTTTCCCAAGGGTAACAGGAGAAATTGGACTCCAAAAGTTGTTGTCCAATTTGTCCGGAGTACACTGATACCCCATATTTGGGGGGGACCACCGTTTGGGCGCATGGCAGATCTTTGAAGGGAAGGAGCACTGTTATGATTCGGTGACCGTGGAGCCGCATGAGACTATCTCTGGAGTAGGTGGAACCTGTACTGACCGCAACCCTAAACTGACACCGCAACTAGAAGTAGCCGTGGGGTGTACCTAACACGGCCTAGACACCTCGACACAGCCGGAGAACTAAATACCCCTAAAGTTGGAAATGGGAATTCTATCTTGCCTCAGAGCAGAGCCCCAAAGGATAGACAGCCCCCCACAAATATTGACTGTGAGTTAAGAGGAAGGACGTACGCAGGCAGAAAAACAGGATTTAGCAAAAGAGGCACTTCTAGCTAAATAGAAAAGAATAGGACAGAATTCTAAGCGGTCAGTATTAAAATCCTAAAAAATATCCACAGCAGATTATACAATAATCTACATCTAACTAAAGACATAGAATGTATATCTGCATCTCCAGAGAATCCAGCATGACAGGAAAATCCAAACAAAGTCTAAGCTGGACAAAAACACAATAAATAGCACTGAACAGTAAAGCAAACGGCAAGTATGCTCCAGGGACAAAAAACCAGACACTTATCTTAGCTGAATTGATAGCAGGGCATGAGGAGCCAGACAGAGATGCAATCCCTCCAAGAACAATTGACAACTGGCAGGGACTACTGGATCCTACACACCTAAATACCTAATAGAGCTGAAATCAGCAGAAACACCTGCCCTGGATTACAACCCAGAGACAACTGCATTACCACTAACAACCACCGGAGGGAGCCCAAGAGCAGAATTCACAACAGTACCCCCCCCTTGAAGAGGGGTCACCGAACCCTCACCAGAGCCCCCAGGCAGATCAGGACGAGCCAGATGAAAGGCACGGACCAAATCAGCAGCATGGACATCAGAGGCAAAAACCCAGGAATTATCCTCCTGGCCATAATCCTTCCACTTGACAAGGTACTGAAGCTTCCGCCTCAAAAAACGAGAATCCAAAATCTTCTCAACCACATACTCCAACTCCCCATCAACCAACACAGGGGCAGGAGGATCAACAGAGGGAACAACGGGCACCACATACTGTACTTCCGCAATAAAGATCTATGGAAAACATTATGGATGGCAAAAGAGGCCGGAAGGGCCAAACGAAAAGACACTGGATTGATAATCTCAGAAATCCTATAAGGACCAATAAACCGAGGCTTAAACTTAGGGGAAAAAACCTTCATAGGATCATGACGGGAAGACAACCAGACCAAATCCCCAACCCGCAGCCGGGAACCAACACACCGACGATGGTTAGCAAAACGCTGAGCCTCCTCCTGAGACAAAACCAAATTGTCCACCACATGAGCCCAAATTTGCTGCAACCTGTCAACTACAGAATCCACACCAGGACAATCAGAAGGCTCAACCTGCCCTGAAGAAAAACGAGGATGAAAACCAAAATTACAAAAGAAGGGCGAAACCAAGGTAGCCGAACTAGCCCGATTATTAAGGGCAAACTCGGCCAATGGCAAGAAAGCCACCCAATCATCCTGATCAGCAGACACAAAGCATCTCAAATAAATTTCCAAAGTCTGATTAGTTCGCTCGGTCTGGCCATTTGTCTGAGGATGAAATGCGGAAGAAAAAGACAAATCAATGCCCAGCCTAGCACAAAAGGCCCACCAAAACCTAGAAACAAACTGGGAACCTCTGTCGGACACAATATTCTCAGGGATCCCGTGCAAATGAACCACATGCTGAAAAAACAACGGAACCAAATCAGAACAGGAAGGCAATTTAGGTAAAGGCACCAAATGAACCATCTTAGAAAACCGGTCACAAACCACCCAGATAACCGACATCCTCTGGGAAACCGGAATATCTGAAATAAAATCCATAGAAATATGCGTCCAGGGCCTCTCAGGTACCGGCAAAGGCATAAGCAACCCACTAGTGCGGGAACAACAAGGCTTGGCCCGCGCACAAGTCCCACAGGACTGCACAAAAGAACGCACATCCCGCGACAAGGAAGGCCACCAAAAGGACCTACCAACCAAATCTCTGGTACCAAAAATACCAGGATGGTCAGCCAACACAGAACAATGAACCTCAGAAATCACTTTACTAGTCCATCTATCAGTAACAAACAGTTTCCCCACTGGACAGCGGTCAGGTTTATCAGCCTGAAATTCCTGAAGAACTCGTCGCAAATCAGGGGAGATGGCAGAAAGGACCACCCCTTCCTTCAGAATGCCGACCGGTTCAAGGACCCCAGGAGAATCAGGCAAAAAGCTCCTAGAGAGGGCATCAGCCTTAATATTCTTAGAACCCGGAAGATAAGAGACCACGAAATCAAAACTGGAGAAAAACAGGGACCATCGAGCCTGTCTAGGATTCAGCCACTTGGCAGACTCGAGGTAAATCAGATTTTTATGATCGGTCAAGACCACAATACGGTGCTTGGCTCCCTCAAGCCAATGTCGCCATTCCTCGAACGCCCACTTCATAGCCAACAACTCCCGATTGCCGACATCATAATTGCGCTCAGCAGGCGAAAACTTTCGGGAAAAGAAGGCACATGGTTTCATCAAGGAACCATCAGAATTCCTCTGACACAAAACGGCCCCTGCCCCAATCTCAGAAGCGTCAACCTCAACCTGAAACGGAAGAGAAACATCCGGCTGACGCAACACCGGGGCAGAAGTAAATCGGCGTTTAACCTCCTGAAAGGCAGAGACAGCCACAGAGGACCAATTCGTCACATCAGCGCCTTTCTTCGTCAAATCGGTCAGGGGTTTAACCACACTGGAGAAGTTAGCAATGAAACGGCGATAAAAATTAGCAAAGCCCAAAAATTTCTGAAGGCTCTAAACGGATGTGGGCTGAATCCAATCATGAATGGCCTGAACCTTAAACGGATCCATCTCTATAGATGAGGTAGAAAAAATGAAGCCCAAAAAAGAAACCTTCTGCACTCCAAAGAGACACTTAGACCCCTTCACAAATAAAGTATTATCACGAAGGATCTGAAATACCATCCTGACCTGTTTCACATGAAACTCCCAATCATCGGAAAAAATCAAAATGTCATCCAAATATACAATCATGAATTTATCAAGATCATTCCAGAAGATATCATGCATGAAGGACTGAAAAACAGATGGAGCATTAGAGATCCCGAATGACATCACAAGGTATTCAAAATGGCCTTCGGGCGTATTAAACGCAGTTTTCCATTCGTCACCCTGCTTAATACGAACAAGATTATATGCCCGTCGAAGGTCAATCTTAGTAAACCAACTAGCCCCCTTAATCCTAGCAAACAAATCAGAAAGCAAAGGCAAAGGGTATTGAAATTTGACCGTGATCTTATTCAAGAGGCGATAATCAATGCAGGGTCTCAAGGAGCCATCCTTCTTGGCAACAAAAAAAATCCCGCTCCCAATGGTGAAGAAGATGGCCAAATATGCCCTTTCTCCAAAGACTCCTTAACATAACTCCGCATAGCGTTATGTTCTGGCACAGACAGGTTTAAAAGTTGGCCCTTAGGGAACTTACAGCCTGGAATCAAGTCAATAGCACAATCACAGTCCCTATGCGGTGGAAGGGAACTGGACTTGGGATCATCGAATACATCCTGAAAATCAGACAAAAACTCTAGAATTTCAAAAGAGGGGGGAGAGGAGATTGACATCAAAGGAACGTCATTATGAACCCCCTGACAACCCCAACTAGTCACAGACATAGATTTCCAATCTAACACCGGATTATGTACCTGTAACCATGGAAAACCCAGCACAGTAGCATCATGCAAATTATGCAACACCAGAAAATGACAATCTTCCTGATGGGCTGGCGCCATGCACATGGTCACCTGTGTCCAAAACTGGGGTTTATTTTTAGCCAAAGGTGTAGCATCAATGCCCCTTAAAGGAATAGGGTTCAGCAAAGACTGCAAGGGGAAACCACAACGCCTGGCAAATTCAAAGTCCATTAGGTTCAAAGCGGCGCCTGAATCCACAAACGCCATGACAGAAAATGACGACAATGAGCAGATCTAGGTCACAGATAGCAGAAATTTAGGTTGTACAGTACTGATGGTAACTGAACTAGCGATTCTCTTTGTCCGCTTAGGGCAGACCGAAATGACATGAGAAGCATCGCCACAGTAGAAACACAACCTATTCTGACATCTGTATCCCCGTTGTTCTGCTCTAGACAGAATCCTATCACACTGCATAGGCTCAGGTATCTGCTCTGAGGACAACGCCACAGTGCGCACAGTTCTACGCTCCCGCAAGCACCGATCGATCTGAATGGCTAGAGACATAGAATCACTCAGACCAATAGGCGTGGGAAACCCCACCATAACATCTTTAATAGATTCAGAAAGACCCCTTCTGAAAATTGCCGCCAAGGCATCCTCATTCCATTTAGTCAGCACAGACCATTTTCTAAATTTCTGACAATACAATTCTGCGTCTTCTTGACCCTGAGACAGGGCCAACAAGGTCTTCTCCGCATGATCCACAGAATTAGGTTCATCATACAATAACCCTAGAGCCTGAAAAAAGGTGTCTACATTAAGCAAGGCCGGATTCCCTGATTCCAGGGAAAATGCCCAATCCTGCGGATCGCCACGCAGCAGGGGGATGACAATTTTAACCTGCTGAATGGGATCACCATAGGAACGAGGTTTCAGAGCAAAAAACAGTTTACAGTTATTTTTAAAACTCAAAAATTTAGACCTGTCCCCAAAAAACAAATCCGGAGTAGGAATCCTAGGCTCTAAAACCGGAGTCTGAACAATATAATCGGAAATGCCCTGTACCCTAGCAGCAAGTTGGTCTACACGAGAAGCCAATCCCTGAACATCCATGCTAGCACAAAACTCCTCAGTCACCCAGAGGAAAAGAGGGAGGAAAAGAGGGAAGAAAAGACAAAACAGACTACAGAAAAAAAAATGGCTCAGCACTTTTCTTCCCTTCTTCTGAGATGCGTTTAACTCATTGTTGGCCAGTTGTACTGTTATGATCCGGTGACCCTGGAGCCGCATGAGACTATCTCTGGAGTAGGTGTAACCTGTACTGACCGCAACCCTAAACTGACACCGCAACTAGAAGTAGCCGTGGGGTGTACCTAACACGGCCTAGACACCTCGACACAGCCGGAGAACTAAATACCCCTAAAGTTGGAAATGGGAATTCTATCTTGCCTCAGAGCAGAGCCCCAAAGGATAGACAGCCCCCCACAAATATTGACTGTGAGTTAAGAGGAAGGACGTACGCAGGCAGAAAAACAGGATTTAGCAAAAGAGGCACTTCTAGCTAAATAGAAAAGGATAGGACAGAATTCTAAGCGGTCAGTATTAAAATCCTAAAAAATATCCACAGCAGATTATACAATAATCTACATCTAACTAAAGACATAGAATGTATATCTGCATCTCCAGAGAATCCAGCATGACAGGAAAATCCAAACAAAGTCTAAGCTGGACAAAAACACAATAAATAGCACTGAACAGTAAAGCAAATGGCAAGTATGCTCCAGGGACAAAAAACCAGACACTTATCTTAGCTGAATTGATAGCAGGGCATGAGGAGCCAGACAGAGATGCAATCCCTCCAAGAACAATTGACAACTGGCAGGGACTACTGGATCCTACACACCTAAATACCTAATAGAGCTGAAATCAGCAGAAACACCTGTCCTGGATTACAACCCAGAGACAACTGCACTACCACTAACAACCACCGGAGGGAGCCCAAGAGCAGATTTCACAACAGAACGCCTTTTGGAATGCAGGAATGACTAAACAGTAGAAACCCCCCACAAGCGACCCCATATTGGAAACTAGACGGTCCAAGGAACTTATCTAGATGTGTTGTGAGAACTTTGAACCCCCAAGTGTTTCACTACAGTTTGTAACACAGAGCAGTGAAAATAAAAAATTTCCTTTTTTTTTCACAAAAATAAATTTTTAGCCCCCGGTTTTGTATTTTCCCAAGGGTGACAGGAGAAATTGGACCCCAAATGTTGTTGTCCAATTTATCCTGAATATGCTGATACCCCATATGTTTGGGCACACGGCAGAGCTCGGAAGGGAAGGAGCACTGTTTTACTTTTTCAACGCAGAATTGGCTGGAATTGAGATCGGATGCCATGTCCCGTTTGGAGAGCCCCTGATGCGCCTAAACAGTGCAAAACCCCCAATTCTAACTGAAACCCTAACCCAAACACACCCCAAACCCTAATCCCAACCATAACCATAACAACCCCTAATCTGAACATGCCCCTAGCCCTAATCCCAACCCCACCCCTAACCCCAACACACCCCTGACCCCAACACACACCCTAACCCTAATCCCAACCCTAACCACACCCTTAACTCCCACACAACCCTAACCCTAATCCAAACCATAACCCTAACCACACCCCTAACCCTAATCCCAACCTTAATTCCAACCGTAAATGTAATTGAAAACCTAACTTTAGCCTCAACCCTAACCCTAACTTTAGCCCCAACCCTAACCCTAACTTTAGCCCCAACCCTAACCCTAACCCTAATGGGAAAATGGAAATAAATATATTTTTTTACATTTTATTATTTTTTCCTAACTAAGGGGGTGATGAAGAAGGGTTTGATTTACATTTATAGCGGGTTTTTTAGCTGATTTTTATGATTGGCAGCTGTCACACACTAAAAGACGCTTTTTATTGCAAAAAAACAGTTTTTGCGTCTCCACATTTTGAGAGCTATAATTTTTTCACATTTTGGTTCACAGAGTCATTTGAGGTCTTGTTTTTTGCGGGACGAGTTGACGTTTTCATTGGTACCATTTTTGGGCATGTGACATTTTTTATCTCTTTTAATTCCGATTTTTGTGAGGCAGAATGACCAAAAACCAGCTATTCATGAATTTCTTTTGGGGGGGGGGGGACGTTTATACCATTCCACGTTTGGTAAAATTGATAAAGCCGTTTTATTTTTCGGGTCAGTACGATTACAGCGATACCTCATTTATATCATTTTTTTATGTTTTGGCGCTTTTATACGATAAAAACTTTTATATAAAAAATAATTATTTTTGCATCACTTTATTCTGAGGACTATAACTTTTTTATTTTTTTGCTGATGATGCTATATAGTGGCTCGTTTTTTGCGGGAAAATATGACGTTTTCAGCGGTACCATGTTTATTTATATTCGTCTTTTTGATCGCGTGTTATTCCACGTTTTGTTTGGCAGTATGATAATAAAGCGTTGTTTTTTGCCTCTTTTTTATGGTGTTCACTGAAGGGGTTAACTAGTGGGACAGTTTTATAGGTCCGGTCATTACGGACGCGGTGATACTAAATATGTGTACTTTTATTGTTTGTTTTTTATTTAGATGAAGAAATGTATTTATTAGAACAATATTTTTTTTTTTCTTTATTTAGGAATTTTTGTGTTTTTTTTACACATGTAAATCTTTTTTTTTTACTTCTTTACTTTGTCCCAGGGGGAACATCATACTATAGTGTCAGATCAGTCAGATCACTGATCTGACACTTTGCAAAGAAGTGTGTCAGATCAGCAATCTGACAGGCACTGCAGGGAGGCTTCCACCTCCCTGCAGGACCCGGAAGGAGCCCCACGGCCATTTTGGATCAGGGGCTTGCAGGGAGGAGGTAGGAGACCCTCGGAGCAACTCGATCACATCAGGTTGCTCCGAGGGTCTCAGGGAAGCACGCAGGGAGCCCCCTCCCTGCGCGATGCTTCCCTATGCCGCCGGAACGCTGCGATCATCTTTGATCGCACTGTGCCGGGGGTTAATGTGCTGGGAGCAGTCCGTGACTGCTCCTGGCACATAGTTTCAGATGTCAGCTGTAATAATCACCAGCTGACACCCGGCGGTGATCGGCTGCTCTCCCCCGTGAGCGCGGCCGATCACCTATGACTCACTATCCCGTCACTGGGAATTTAGTCCCAGGTCACCTCGACGGGATAGTACGTCATATGGGATAAAGGGGTTAATGAGAAAAAATGAACATTTTTGAATTTACCAAATGGCTACACTGAAACAAAGAGTGAAAAATTTAAAGGGGACTGAATACTTTCCGTACCCACTGTACGCCTTGACACAAATCTTTCCACAGTTAGGGAAGGGAATAAGATTTCTGGTGTAAGGTATGCCACAGCTCATCATAAATTAAACAAGCTGTGGTGTCGTCTTGATATTCCAACCTTATCTCTGCTTCTTTTGGAGAAACTGCTGTGAAAACACCAAAAGTTACAACATTTTTGAGAAACCTTTAGTTGGAAAAATATTTTACGACTTATGAAAATGTGTCACATCAGATTTCTGTCAAAAACACTTTGATGAATTGGGGCTTTTGTATATTATGTTATTATATTAATATTTCTGGGATCACAGTATTAATAGCCTATCCTTTGCATACACCTGTATGGTGGATAATTTGATACACTTGTTTTCCCCTTAAGACAAGATAATCCAAATATGAAGTGATACATATTTATTACGGAGTTGAAAATGCCATTTCTGAACATGTTATCTGACTCTTGAATGATTATTTATTGCTAGAAACATTGTAGAAAGTAATTCATAGCTTTGTAAGTACAAAGAAAAGGTATACACTGGCGCTTCTCACCCGAGGAGGAAAGGGAGCGGGGACTCCGAAGCAGCTGGTGTTTGAACAGGTTCTGTGTTGGTCCCCGTAAGCAGTAGATTTTGAAAAAGATCATAAAATAACACCGCGCTAGACTGATATATCCAGGATGGCTGTTGTTATGTACAAGGTTAAACGGTTAGCGCTATAGGGTACTCACTTGCACCAAGAATGATGTTCTGTCTTTAGAGGACCTTAAGGATGGATTAAGCATAGCAGTTGATAGGTGAGGTGGCTAGAAGGACGGATGAAAGGTAGTAATAAGTAATTGCTATATATTGAACACTTAAGTCGACACCTGACTAGATTGTGGTTATACTTACTAGTACTAGCAGAAGAGATGTTCAATCAATGTGGGGTTGACAGGCGTTTTTATAACACCCGCCAATAGGGGTTGCTGAAATAATAAGATATTTCTATCTCAAATGATCAGCGTGTTGTGATTCTACAGATATAGCCTGGTGATGGCACTTAACTAGACTTGTAACTAGTAGGGGTAGATCCTTATCGGAGCAGTCAGATCCTAAGAACTGGTTGTCGGATACCCCGGAGTACTAAATCAATCAAATGAGGATAATAAGCAGTTTGTACTTTTGTTCATACAAACTGCTTATTATCCTCATTTGATTGATTTAGTACTCCGGGGTATCCGACAACCAGTTCTTAGGATCGTAGGATATATACTTACAGTTTAATGTCTTCACATCCTGTTCCATTCAGATGTGTCCGGATCCCAGAATTCCAAGTGGCGGAAGTTCACTGACTGCCATATTGGGACACCAAGTGATGGGTGCCTCAATATGGAAACTGCTGGTGGTGCCAGCCTATTGTGCGGTACCACCAGCGGAACACCGTAACACCACACACACACACACCCACACTGTATACACCGTACACACCACACACAAACACACTGTATATGCCGAACGCAACACACACACACAAAGTATACGCCGCACACAACATACACACACACACAAACTGTATATGCCACACGCAGCCTCTTGCGCGGTATAACCAGCGGAACACCGTCGTGAACACGCCGCCAAGATTAGCCAAATAATTCACTGACTGCCGCCATCTTTGTACAGGAGGAGTGTGCGGCGCCCCAGGGTCCTGGTTGTCGCAGTGGTATTGCTTTCCTCTCGAGGAGAGTGATGCTACGTTTGGAGGCAGAGAAGGATAACTGCATCCAGGTATCACAAACATGCAACACATTTCACACTCCAGGCCACCAGGGGGAGCTCTTGCTCCTATTTATTAGGTCACGCCCCACACTGGTAAAACTGGTCGCCTGTAGTGAAAGTTAGTCAGTTGCTGGCTGAGCTCCGCTCAGTTAGTTGGTCCCTGGCAGGGGGGGATCTTGTCAGAGAATGAAGGAGAAGGACACGGAGCTGTGCATGTCCTCAGAGCTGCAGCTCCTAGAAAGAGACACACAGAAGGCAGAACTGTATTGCAGCGAGCATGCAAGTAAGTCGTAGAGAAGGAGTGGATTCCAGAAGGGGACAGCCCTACACAGGTTGCCTCCTTCTGAGGAGCAGAATCCCAGTAGCCGGAAGACCGAGGGAGTAACGACCTTTATGCCTTGCTCCAGAGACCGGCAGGACAGCTAATTTCACGTTACCTGTCCGCCCTACACACAGAAGGCACGGTGGCACCCCTTAGAGGCTGGGGCATGATAGAGTCCCTATAAACCGCCTCAAGCCACCAGTCATGCAGGTTTGTCCTATCCTATATGGGGGACAGAGAGAAAGACAATACATCTGTGAGGACCTTATGTGAAGCCTTAGGCAGTAAGGAACTACAACACTGCAGCGCAAGGGAAGGCTACTGATTTCCACCTGGACAAGGGGACTCTGCTTGCCCTGTGATCTGGTGCTCTGGACTGTGGATGCTGAAGTCTTCAGTAAAGGTAAAGAGACTGCAACCTTGTGTCCTCATTTTTCTCTGCACCTCTCACCATCCACAATCTACATCACCGGGAAGCCCTGGAGACATACTTCACCTGTGGGAAGGTATACCCTCTAGCTGCCATAGCATCACCCCAGTGACCGAATACCACAGGTGGCGTCATGAACACAAACTTTATCCCTTTAAAGACCTTTCCCTTTTACACGGACGTCCCAGGGCCACGGACCGGGTCAGCCACCGTGACATCCCCCTGTGAACCGAAGGACCCGGTACCGAGTTCCCCATGGCCCTATGGGGGCGCTCCAAGTGCATGCACAGTTTTAATGTGACCGCCGCTATCTGTCTGCATAAAGATGGCTGCGGTCTGATTTACTGCGCCGGCGCAATTCCGCACAGGCGCAGTGAATCATTCGGCTGATCCCGGTGGCAGATGCGCGACGTGCCTACATGCAGAAGATGCTGATCACATTAAAGGGGTTTTCCCACGAACGAAAGTTCATTTTAAAAATTGTCTATGTCTGACCGTGTATGGAGCATACCATATCTCCTTAGCAGGGGAGGAAGCAAAGATAATACTTACATTACAGCAGGGGATCACAGAGGATTCATTTTGTCAGGTTAAATATTTCACTGACTCTTTTTAACCCCATAATCCCATTGGACGTACTATCCCGTCAAGGTGACCTTGGACTTAATCCCCAGTGACGGGATAGTACGTCATATGCGATCGGCCGCGCTCACGGGGGGAGTGCGGCCGATTGCGGCCGGGTGTCAGCTGACAATCACAGCTGACATCCGGCACTATGAGCGGTCACGGACCGCCCCCGACACATTAACCCCCGGCACACTGCGATCAAACATGATTGCAGTGTTCCGGTGGTATAGGGAAGCATCGCGCAGGGAGGGGGCTCCCTGCGTTCTTCCCTGAGACCCCCGGAGCAACGCGATGTGATCGCGTTGCTCCGAGGGTCTCTTACCTCCTATCCCTGCAGGCCCCGGATCCAAAATGGCCGCGGGGCTGCATCCGGGTCCTGCAGGGATTACTTCCGGGTCCTGAACAGGCGCTGGTAAGCCTGCAGCGCTGTCAGTCAGATCGCTGATCTGACAGAGTGCTGTGCAAACTGTCAGATCAGCAATCTGTGATGTCCCCCCCCCCCCCCGGGACAAAGTAAAGAAGTAAAAAAAAAAATTTCCACATGTAAAAAAAAATAAATAATAATAATTCCTAAATAACAAAAAAAATATACTGTATATTATTCCCATAAATTTGTTTCTTTATCTAAATAAAAAAACAATAAAAGTACACATATTTAGTATTGCCGCGTCCGTAACGACCCAACCTATAAAACTGCCCCACTAGTTAACACCTTCAGTGAACACCGTAAGAAAAAAAAAAAGAGCCAAAAAACAACGCTTTATTATTATACCGCCGAACAAAAAGTGGAATAACACGCGATCAAAAAGACGGATATAAATAACCATGGTACCGCTGAAAACGTCATCTTGTCCCACAAAAAACAAGCCGCCATACAGCATCATAAGCAAAAAAATAAAAAGTTATAGTCCTCAGAATAAAGCGATGCCAAAATAATTATTTTTTCTATAAAATAGCTTTTATCGTATAAAAGCGCCAACACATAAAAAAATGATATAAATGAGATATCGCTGTAATCGTACTGACCCAACGAATAAAACTGCTTTATCAATTTTACCAAACGTGGAACGGTATAAACACCTCCCCCAAAAGAAATTCATGAATAGCTGCTTTTTGGTCATTCTGCCTCACAAAAATCGGAATAAAAAGTGATCAAAAACTGTCACATCTCCGAAAATGTTACCAATAAAAACGACAACTTGTCCCGCAAAAAACAAGAGCTCACATGACTCTCAAAATGTGGAGACGCAAAAACTTTTTTGTTATAAAAAAGTGTCTTTTAGTGTGTGACAGCTGCCAATCATAAAAATCCGATATAAAAAACGCTATAAAAGTAAATCAAACCCCCCTTCATCACCCCCTTAGTTAGGGAAAAATAATAAAATTAAAAAAAGTATTTATTTCCATTTTCCGGTTAGGGTTAGGGCTAGGGTTAGGGCTAGGGTTAGGGCAAGGATTAGGGCTAGGGTTAAAGCTAGGGTTGGGGCTAGGGGTAGGGCTAGGGTTAGGGCTAGGGGTAGGGTTGGGGCTAGGGTTGGAGCTAAAGTTAGGGTTAGGGTTGGGGCTAAAGTTAGGGTTAGGGTTGGGGCTAAAGTTAGGGTTAGGGTTGGTGCTAAAGTTAGGGTTAGGGTTTGGATTACATTTACGGTTGGGATTAGGGTTGGGATTAGAGTTAGGGGTGTGTCAGGGTTAAGGGTGTGGTTAGGGTTACCGTTGGGATTAGGGTTAGGGGTGTGTTTGGATTAGGGTTTCAGGTAGAATTGGGGAGTTTCCACTGTTCAGGCACATCAGGGGCTCTCCAAACGCGACATGGCGTCTGATCTCAATTCCAGCCAATTCTGCGTTGAAAAAGTAAAACAGTGCTCCTTCCCTTCCAAGCTCTTCCGTGCGCCCAAACAGGGGTTTACCCCAACATATGGGGTATCAGCGTACTCAGGACAAATTGAAAAACAACTTTTGGGGTCCAAGTTCTCTTGTTATACTTGAGAAAATAAAAATTTGGGAGGCTAAAAATCATTTTTGTGGGAAAAAAAAGATTTTTTATTTTCACGGCTCTGCGCTATAAACTGTAGTGAAACACTTGGGGGTTCAAAATTCTCACAACACATCTAGATAAGTTCCTTGGGAGGTCTAGTTTCCAATATAGGGTCACTTGTGCGGGATTTCTACTGTTTGGGTACATCAGGGGCTCTACAAATGCAATGTGACGCCTGCAGACCAATCCATCTAAGTCTGCATTCCAAATGGCGCTCCTTCCCTTCCGAGCTCTGCCATGCGCCCAAACAGTGGTTCCCCCACATATGGGGTATCAGCGTACTCAGGACAAATTGCACAACAACTTTTGGGGTCCAATTTCGTCTTTTACCCTTGGGAAAATAAAAAATTGGGGGCAAAAAGATAATTTTTGTGAAAAAATATGATTTTTTATTTTTACGGCTCTGCATTATAAACTTCTGTGAAGCACTTGTTGGGTCAAATCACATCTAGATAAGTTCCTTAAGGGATCTACTTTCCAAAATGGTGTCACTTGTGGGGGGTTTCTGTTGTGAATTCTGCTTTTGGGCTCCTTCCTGTGGTTGTAGGTGGTAATGCAGTTGTCCCTGGGTTGCAGTCCTGGTCAGGTGTATCTGCTGATTGCAGTTCTGACTGGGGTATTTAGGCGTGCAGGATTCATTAGTCCTTGCCAGTTGTCCATGGTTTTTGGGATTAGCTAGAGTGGCCTCTTTTGCTGAATTCTGTTTTCTGCCTGCGTGTGTCTTTCCTCTCCTACTCACAGTCAATATTCGTGGGGGGCTGCCTATCCTTTGGGGTTCTGCTCTGAGGCAAGGTAGTATTCCTATTTCTATCTATAGGGGTATTTAGTCCTCTGGATGTGTCGAGGTGTCTAGGGTTTGTTAGGCACACTGTTGTGATTTTGCTTTTTGCTCCCTCTAGTGGTCATTAGTGATTTGACTCTGGAGCGTCTGTCTTTTCCTATATCCTCACCTGGGCCGTTAGTTCAGGGGCGTTGCTATATAAGCTCCCTGGACCTTCAGTTCAATGCCTGGCATCGTTGAAATCAGAGCTAATCTGTTGTGCTCTTGTCCTCTGATCCTGGTTCCTGTTTTTCAAGCTAAGTCTGCTTCTTTGCTTTTTGCTTTTGTTTTGTTTGGTATTTTTGTCCAGCTTGTTCCTATCTGTATCCTGACCTTTGCTGGAAGCTCTAGGGGGCTGGTGTTCTCCCCCCGGACCGTTAGACGGTTCGGGGGTTCTTGAATCTCCAGCGTGGATTTTTATAGGGTTTTTGTTGACCAGATAAGTTATCTTGCTATATTCTGCTATTAGTAAGCTGGCCTCTCTTTGCTGAACCTGGTTCATTTCTGTGTTTGTCATTTCCTCTTACCTCACCGTTATTATTTGTGGGGGGCTTGTATCTTGCTTTGGGGTCCCTTTCTCTGGAGGCAAGAGAGGTCTTTGTTTTCTTCTCCTAGGGGTAGTTAGATTCTCCGGCTGGCGCGAGTCATCTAGCGATCACCGTAGGCATGATCCCCGGCTACTTCTAGTGTTGGCGTTAGGAGTAGCTATTTGGTCAACCCAGTTACCACAGCCCTATGAGCTGGATTTTTGTATCTTGCAGACTTACACGTTCCTCTGAGACCCTGTCCACTGGGGTCATAACAGTATGCCAGGCCAGTATTAAATGTTTAATGCATTGCAGAAGTGGGATTATAAGAAAGAAAATTTTGAGGTTTTTTTTTCCCTCTCTCATTTTTTTTTTTCTTTTCCCCTTTACCTCAGAGTGGCTTAAGCTTGCTGCAGACATGAATGTCCAGACCTTGATTACAAGTGTGGACCAGCTTGCCGCTCGTGTGCAGGGTATACAAGATTATGTTACCAGAAATCCTAGGTCTGAACCCAAGATTCCGATTCCTGAACTGTTTTCAGGAGACCGATTTAAGTTTAGGAATTTCAGGAATAATTGTAAATTATTTTTGTCCCTGAAACCTTGTTCGTCTGGAGACTCTGCTCAACAAGTAAAAATTGTTATTTCATTCTTACGGGGTGACCCTCAGGATTGGGCTTTTTCGTTGGCGCCAGGAGATCCGGCATTGGCTGATATTGATGCGTTTTTTCTGGCGCTCGGTTTACTTTATGAGGAACCCAATCTTGAGATTCAGGCAGAGAAAGCCTTGCTGGCTATGTCTCAGGGCCAGGACGAGGCTGAGGTGTATTGCCAAAAATTTCGGAAATGGTCTGTGCTGACACATTGGAACGAGTGTGCACTGGCCGCTAATTTTAGAAATGGCCTTTCTGAGGCCATTAAGAATGTTATGGTGGGTTTTCCCATTCCCACAGGTCTGAATGATACCATGTCCCTGGCTATTCAAATTGACCGGCGGTTGCGGGAGCGCAAAACCGCAAATTCCCTCATGTTGTTGTCTGAACAGACACCTGATGTGATGCAATGTGATAGAAAAACCGCAAATTCCCTCATGGTGTTGTCTGAACGGACACCTGATTTGATGCAATGTGATAGAATCCTGACTAGAAATGAGAGGAAAATTCATAGACGCCGGAATGGCTTGTGCTACTACTGTGGTGATTCTACGCATGTTATCTCAGCATGCTCTAAACGTATATCTAAGGTTGTTAGTCCTGTCACCGTTGGTAATTTGCATCCTAAGTTTATTCTGTCTGTAACTTTGATTTGCTCACTGTCATCTTATCCTGTCATGGCGTTTGTAGATTCAGGTGCTGCCCTGAGTCTTATGGATCTCTCATTTGCTAAGCGCTGTGGTTTTATTCTTGAACCATTAGAAAATCCTATCCCTCTTAGGGGTATTGATGCTACGCCATTGGCAGAAAATAAGCCGCAGTATTGGACACAGGTTACCATGTGCATGACTCCTGAACACCGCGAGGTGATACGTTTTCTCGTTCTACATAAAATGCATGATTTGGTTGTTTTGGGGCTGCCATGGTTACAGACCCATAATCCAGTCCTTGACTGGAAGGCTATGTCAGTGTCTAGTTGGGGCTGTCGTGGTATTCATGAGGATTCCCTGCCTGTGTCTATTGCTTCTTCTACGCCTTCGGAAGTTCCGGAGTACTTGTCTGATTATCAGGATGTCTTTAGCGAGTCCAGGTCCAGTGCATTGCCTCCTCATAGGGAATGTGACTGTGCAATAGATTTGATTCCAGGCAGTAAATTTCCTAAGGGAAGACTGTTTAATCTGTCGATACCTGAACATACCGCTATGCGTTCATATATCAAGGAGTCTCTGGAGAAAGGACACATCCGTCCGTCTTCTTCCCCTCTTGGTGCGGGATGCTTTTTTGTGGCTAAAAAGGACGGATCTTTGAGGCCTTGTATTGACTATCGGCTTTTAAATAAGATCACTGTCAAATTTCAGTATCCTTTGCCGCTGTTGTCTGACTTCTTTGCCCGGATTAAAGGTGCCAAGTGGTTTACCAAGATAGACCTTCGTGGTGCGTACAACCTTGTGCGCATTAAGCAAGGGGATGAATGGAAAACCGCATTCAATACGCCCGAAGGTCATTTTGAGTACTTGGTGATGCCTTTTGGGCTCTCTAATGCCCCTTCAGTTTTTCAGTCCTTTATGCATGACATTTTCCGGAACTATCTGGATAAATTTCTGATCGTTTATCTGGATGATATTCTGGTTTTTTCTGATAATTGGGACTCGCATGTGGAGCAGGTCAGGATGGTCTTTAAAATTTTGCGTGAAAATTCTTTGTTTGTCAAGGGCTCAAAGTGTCTTTTTGGTGTACAGAAGGTTCCCTTTTTGGGGTTCATTTTTTCCCCTTCTGCTGTGGAGATGGACCCAGTCAAGGTCCGAGCTATTCTTGATTGGACTCAGCCCTCGTCAGTTAAGAGTCTTCAGAAGTTCTTGGGTTTCGCTAACTTTTCTAGCATTGTGAAACCTTTGACGGATATGACCAAGAAGGGCTCCGATGTGGTTAATTGGGCTCCTGCTGCCGTGGAGGCTTTCCAGGAGTTGAAACGTCGGTTTACTTCGGCGCCTGTTTTGTGCCAGCCTGATGTCTCGCTTCCCTTTCAAGTTGAGGTGGATGCTTCAGAGATTGGAGCAGGGGCCGTTTTGTCGCAGAGAGGCCCTGGTTGCTCTGTTATGAGACCTTGCGCCTTTTTCTCTAGGAAGTTTTCGCCTGCGGAGCGAAATTATGATGTGGGCAATCGGGAGTTGTTGGCCATGAAATGGGCATTTGAGGAGTGGCGTCATTGGCTCGAGGGTGCTAAGCATCGTGTGGTGGTCTTGACTGATCACAAAAATCTGATGTATCTCGAGTCTGCTAAACGCCTGAATCCTAGACAGGCCCGCTGGTCATTGTTTTTCTCCCGTTTTGACTTTGTTGTCTCGTATTTACCAGGTTCAAAGAATGTGAAGGCCGATGCTCTTTCCAGGAGCTTTGTGCCTGATGCTCCTGGAGTCGCTGAACCTGTTGGTATTCTTAAGGATGGTATTATCTTGTCAGCTATTTCTCCTGATCTGCGACGTGTGTTGCAGAGATTTCAGGCTGATAGGCCTGATTCTTGTCCACCTGACAGACTGTTTGTGCCTGATAAGTGGACCAGCAGAGTCATTTCCGAGGTTCATTCCTCGGTGTTGGCAGGTCACCCAGGAATTTTTGCCACCAGAGATCTGGTGGCCAGATCCTTTTGGTGGCCTTCCTTGTCTAGGGATGTGCGGTCATTTGTACAGTCCTGTGGGACTTGTGCTCGAGCTAAGCCTTGCTGTTCTCGTGCCAGCGGGTTGCTCTTGCCCTTGCCTGTCCCTAAGAGACCTTGGACACATATCTCCATGGATTTCATTTCTGATCTTCCGGTGTCTCAGGGCATGTCTGTTATCTGGGTGATATGTGATCGCTTCTCCAAGATGGTCCATTTGGTTCCTTTGCCTAAACTGCCTTCCTCTTCCGATCTGGTTCCTGTGTTTTTCCAGAACGTGGTTCGTTTGCACGGCATCCCTGAGAATATTGTGTCAGACAGAGGATCCCAGTTCGTTTCCAGATTCTGGCGATCCTTTTGTAGTAGGATGGGCATTGACTTGTCGTTTTCGTCTGCTTTCCATCCTCAGACTAATGGACAGACGGAGCGAACTAATCAGACTTTGGAGGCTTATTTGAGGTGTTTTGTCTCTGCTGATCAGGACGATTGGGTGACCTTCTTGCCGTTAGCTGAGTTTGCCCTTAATAATCGGGCTAGTTCCGCCACCTTGGTTTCGCCGTTTTTCTGCAACTCTGGTTTCCACCCTCGTTTTTCTTCGGGTCATGTGGAACCTTCTGACTGTCCTGGGGTGGATTCTGTGGTGGATAGGTTGCAGCGGATCTGGAATCTTGTGGTGGACAACTTGAAGTTGTCACAGGAGAGGGCTCAGCGCTTTGCCAACCGCCGCCGCGGTGTGGGTCCCCGACTACGTGTTGGGGATTTGGTGTGGCTTTCTTCCCGCATTGTTCCTATGAAGGTTTCCTCTCCCAAATTTAAACCTCGTTTTATTGGTCCTTACAAGATATTGGAAATTCTTAATCCTGTATCCTTTCGCCTGGATCTACCTGTGTCGTTTGCTATCCACAACGTGTTTCATAGGTCCTTGTTGCGGCGGTACGTTGTGCCTGTGGTTCCTTCTGCTGAGCCTCCTGCTCCGGTGTTGGTTGAGGGCGAGTTGGAGTACGTGGTGGAGAAGATCTTGGATTCTCGTCTCTCCAGGCGGAGGCTTCAGTACCTGGTCAAGTGGAAGGGCTATGGTCAGGAAGATAATTCCTGGGTGGTCGCCTCTGATGTTCATGCGGCCGATTTAGTTCGTGCCTTTCATGCCGCTCATCCTGATCGCCCTGGTGGTCGTGGTGAGGGTTCGGTGACCCCTCACTAAGGGGGGGGTACTGTTGTGATTTTGCTTTTTGCTCCCTCTAGTGGTCATTAGTGATTTGACTCTGGAGCGTCTGTCTTTTCCTATATCCTCACCTGGGCCGTTAGTTCAGGGGCGTTGCTATATAAGCTCCCTGGACCTTCAGTTCAATGCCTGGCATCGTTGAAATCAGAGCTAATCTGTTGTGCTCTTGTCCTCTGATCCTGGTTCCTGTTTTTCAAGCTAAGTCTGCTTCTTTGCTTTTTGCTTTTGTTTTGTTTGGTATTTTTGTCCAGCTTGTTCCTATCTGTATCCTGACCTTTGCTGGAAGCTCTAGGGGGCTGGTGTTCTCCCCCCGGACCGTTAGACGGTTCGGGGGTTCTTGAATCTCCAGCGTGGATTTTTATAGGGTTTTTGTTGACCAGATAAGTTATCTTGCTATATTCTGCTATTAGTAAGCTGGCCTCTCTTTGCTGAACCTGGTTCATTTCTGTGTTTGTCATTTCCTCTTACCTCACCGTTATTATTTGTGGGGGGCTTGTATCTTGCTTTGGGGTCCCTTTCTCTGGAGGCAAGAGAGGTCTTTGTTTTCTTCTCCTATGGGTAGTTAGATTCTCCGGCTGGCGCGAGTCATCTAGCGATCACCGTAGGCATGATCCCCGGCTACTTCTAGTGTTGGCGTTAGGAGTAGCTATTTGGTCAACCCAGTTACCACAGCCCTATGAGCTGGATTTTTGTATCTTGCAGACTTACACGTTCCTCTGAGACCCTGTCCACTGGGGTCATAACAGCACACCCCACGGCTACTTCTAGTTGCGGTGTTAGTTCAGGGTTTGCGGTCAGTACAGTTTCCACCTACTCCAGAGAAAGTTTCATGCGGCTCCAAAGTCACCGGATCATAACAGGTTTCAGTGTTTAGGCACATCAAGGGCTCTCCAAACGCAACATGGCGTCCCATCTTAATTCCAGTCAATTTTGCATTGAAAAGTAAAATGGCGCTCCTTCCCTTCCGAGCTCTGCCATGCGCCCAAACAGTGGTTTACCCCCACATATGGGGTATCAGCGTAATCAGGACAAATTGTACAACTTTTGGGGTTCATTTTCTCCTGTTACCCTTGGTAAAATAAGACAAATTGGAGCTGAAATAAATTTTGTGTGAAAAAAATGTAAATGTTCATTTTTATTTAAACATTCCAAAAATTCCTGTGAAACACCTGAAGGGTTAATAAACTTCTTGAATGTGGTTTTGAGCACCTTGAGGGGTGCGTGCAGTTTTTAGAATGGTGTCACACTTGGGTATTTTCTATCATATAGACCCCTCAAAATGACTTCAAATGAGATGTGGTCCCTAAAAAAAATGGTGTTGTAAAAATGAGAAATTTCTGGTCAACTTTTAACCCTTATAACTCCCTAACAAAAAAAATTTTGGTTCCAAAATTGTGCTGATGTAAAGTAGACATGTGGGAAATGTTACCTATTAAGTATATTGCGTGACATATCTCTGTGATTTAAGGGCATAAAAATTCAAACTTGGAAAATTGCGAAATTTTCTAAATTGTGGCCAAATTTCCACTTTTTTCACAAATAAACGCAAGTTATATCAAATAAATTTTACCACTATCATGAAGTACAATATGTCACGAGAAAACAGTGTCAGAATTGCCAAGATCCATTGAAGCGTTCCAGAGTTATAACTTCATAAAGGGACAGTGGTCAGAATTGTAAAAATTGGCCCGGTCATTAACGTGCAAACCACCCTCGGGGCTTAAGGGGTTAAAAGAAGTAAATCATTTATAAGGGCTTCTACTAATCAGACAGGCTCAAATTAAGAATTCTCCGATAACCTAAATGGTACCCTGAAGTTGAAAAAAAAGTTGAAGTGCATGGAAGAAAGAAACTTGTCCTGGGTAGATTGCTTGCCCATTGTATTATATTCAATGAGGACCACCCCAAAAAATAGAAAGAAGCTGTCCCCATATGAAATACGTTTTGGTAGTTCCCTAGTACAGAGTTATATTTCCCATAGCAGCTGCAGGTCTGCCACGGTTCCCTCACTGAATATGTCCTGCAGTTGCATAAACATTGGACATTCATAGCAGTGTCCTTTCCTGTATTACAGACCATGACTGCCAAAGCTGCACTCACACTTTGCTACCAGGAGACTGGGTCGTGGTTGACAGACATATATGGAGATCACTGGAACCCAGATACAGTAAGCCATTTCAAGTAAAGCTAATCACTGACACTTTTGTCAAGCTCCAAGGAAAGGACTCTTGGATCCACATCAGCCACTGCAAAAAGGTCCTAAACCCTGGCAGTGGCAAAGACGACTCTGGTCCTTCTTACCATGCTAATGGCAACTGTACCAATTGCCCTATCAGACAATGAGGATATTAAAAAAGGACTGGGACAACAAATTCATGAAGCATCACCAAGTCTTTCTCCAAGACATGGACTCTAAAGACTGTCCCAACAACTGATGGATATGCACCATAGGAAGGCATCTGATAAAGTGGTTTACAGTGTGTATGTATCACCGAGGTAGCTGGCCTCAGTGACACAAATCCTGGGAAGTCTGTACCAGTAACACTAGGTTACTGAGTAGTTTGTAGATTCCGGGTCTGGGATTTAGGAGTGACCAGAAACTCTGGGTGGGAAAGGCTGCTCCCATACTCCAGATCATGCCTTACTGATCTAATGAAAGCCTGCTGTTGGAGCTCAGAAGGACTTCTATGTTGGAGGTTAATATTGGTGCTATGTGTGTGAATGTGTTTAAATCTGCTTAAGTTCTTCCTGCCTGTGACAGTGAGACTGCTGAGACTATTACAGTTACATTGTTTTACCTTGCCTGAAGAATGTACTTTTATATTTTATCCTATTGGGCTGAAGAAAGCAATTTCAGTGGATGTGCGGAAAAAGGCAATGAAGCTTACTTTTGCCTGTGCTGAAATTATTGCCTACTTCTGCTGAAATCTCTACAGCACCTATGGTCCAATATTCCCTACTACACCTTATTTATCCATTCCAGTGACTTTGAAAGAAATGATCCACTTGGCTACACTTTTCCTACTAAACTATAGAACAATATAAAAGGAAGGGCTCTAGGTCTGCCTGTAGCTGCATGAGTGATAAATCCAAGGTTGCTGTTTAACAGGAGCGGCCTGCCTCTAAGTCATATGGGAATGCCAAGGGCTTCCAGTCGGGTTGACTTCTGCTGTTACTCGAAATTCTCTTGCCGCTGCATTCAGATGGGTTACAGAGAGGTTCTTTTCTCTACAAGCAAGATGTTCGTCAATGAATGGGACCCGTCCCCTCCAGGCTATCATTACATGGAAAATTAGCTGATGGATAAATTGTTTGTAAATAATAAACAGGAGGAATTGATGTGGTTAATATTTTATGGCTTGCTTTTATTATCATTTAAAGCAATGTATAACTACATATTCAGTCTCCATAACTTTGGTTTTCATTTTTGCTTAGCTTAAGTTTCCCATGAAAATAACAAGACACTTTGTGGGTTTGCTAATTTGGAGAACTGTTTTAGGCATTGTTTGATTTCATAAGTGTTGGTGTAAGCTACTATTATACCTTCTTATTCACTTCCTTTTTGTAAATTGGTAATAAAAAGCATGCTTGTCATAGGAACCAGAAGACCAATAGACAAGCTTTTTACACAAAAATACCATATTTTTTTTGCACACCTATTAAGGTATACACCATTAGGGGCAAAAGAATAAGAATTGAAGTGACAACAAAAACTAAATTATCTTAAATACAAAAAAAATATATATATTAATTCATACAAAAACAGTACTTTATAAAATTCAGATACAAGGTACTGGAAAAACAGAGGTTACTTAATATACTAACCATCCCATTACATAAATAGCATCTAAACGCAAATATTTAATATATATTCAGCAATCCATCTAGAATACATATGATAACAAAACAGAACAATAAAGTGTCTAATGCTGTAATATATAGATGTAAAAATACCACACCTATAGATAAGCGCTAGGTGGCGCTGTTGTTATCCATCTTAAATGCATTTAATAGAAAAATGAAACAATAAAGTGCCTAATGCTATAATTTATTAATTTAAAAAATGCCATAACTCAAGATAAGCACTAGATGGCGCTGTTGTTATATTTTTTACCCAGATTACCAGTATTACCAATACTAATCTATAGAAATACACTTTCTATTAAGAAATAAGGCTATCAAAAACGGATATATCACAAATCCACCATCAATATGAGTGTGTATATATCTCAGATACAAAATTCCGCAAAGATCATGAAAGTGAATACACATACCAAAATCAAAAAAATAGAACAAATAGAAAGTATAGTATACCGTGTATATTGCTGCAATCTAGGGAAGACTGCTGGTGGGATATAGAGAACCTCGCACCCCAACGCGCGCGTTTCGCCCAGCTTCTTCCGGGGGCGTGTCACACAGACAGACCCTTGTAAATCCTTCATCTACAACTGGTCGACGTCACGATTTGGTCAAATCTGACAAAGGTGCTGAGACTCCTTGCGTTTCCCCTAAAGCTCCCCCTAAAGAGGGGTTTTTCACGACAAAGTTAAATGTGAAAACATCCAGCAATATATTTTTTCCAAGTCCCAAGAAGCATTCAAGGATTACCTCCATATAGAGTCTAATGGTACAAGCCTCATTTTTTTCTGTTCGGTTTCCATAGAAAAACTTTGTGTTGTTCTTAAATTTAATTAAGAGGCATTCAAAGTCCTTTTCGTAAGATATAACTATTACATAGCACTTCAGCAAACATCAGACAATTCAACAGCCTGAGCTTAGGATAAGCCCCAGGACTTAATAGAAACGAACTAACCAGTAGGTAAAAATCAATAAATCTTTATTTATTAACTAATTGCAAGTCTAATTTGTCTAGAGGCGATAGGTGTGCTAGAAGAATAAGTTCTGGCTACTGTGTTGAGGTTTTGTTTGTTGTTCCTACCATTAATATTGTTTGGTAATGTGACTTGCCATTACCTTTAATAAATAAATCAATCTATGCAAGAGAAGTATCTGACGCTCCGTGCCTGTGAGGGTCTACTGTCCCGACGCGCGTTTCGTGTGGGCTTTCTCAGGAGGGGGGGGCCTGTGTATTATGCGCGTGTGTACGATATACTGTATTTATATACCACTGTCTCTCCAGGTGTATAAGGTTAACGCTGAATTAGATGGGCACCTGTGGGTGGAGTTTCGGCCCCGTTCACCTCACTTCCGGCAGATCGCGGTAGCGGTGCGTGTCAGGAAAAACCTCCTGCGATGCTAGTTGACTACAGATCAGCATAACCACCCCAAATATGTCAATGAATGCATGGAAAGAAGCTATCATATTGTGGAATGGGGAAGAGAAGTATTACAGGCACACTACACCAGGCTGTACTACACGCACACTACGCCACGCTATATTACAGGCACGCTATACCAGTCTGTATTACAGGCAGACTACACCAGCCTGTACTACAGTCATGATACACCAGCCTGTAATACTGGCACGGCGCCCAAGCACTCTACAGGAGGCTGTTAAGGCACTCTAGAGAATTTTTTTTTACATGCTGCAACAGACTCTTGGGGCATCAGGCTCTGAAGACAGAATGGTGGCGCAACATGTGATCCAGCCTTTATACTGCTCAGGTCACGTGGTGCATCGGCCAGTTACAGCCTTGCCAATACTTGGTATAGTGCCCCCAGCCTTACAGCTTGCTGATTGGCTGTGCTATAGCGTTTCAATAAGCTTTATTAGGCTGCCTAACCCAAACATTAAAATGGACTTCCATTTGGAAGTCCGTGTCTGGGGTTTGGTTCGGGTTTGCTCATCCCTATATTTGTCTGAGATCTGTAACGCTTGAATTTTTCCATCAATGGAGCCATCTGAGGGCTTTATTGTTGCGTGTCTGATGCAATTATTGACACCATATTGGTCAATAATATGATGTGTTACTTTCTTTTTATTGTTTTTTTTAAATAGGTGTGGTGACCGAATAAAGGCAATTCTGCCATTTTGATTTTTTTTTCTTTGCGGTGTTTACCATAAGGTTTAATTAATTTTGTCGTTTGAAAGACTAGACTTTTTTTTACAAATGTGACAATACTGAATGTTTATTTTTTAATTTTCTTAATTTTAATGAGGGAAAAGTGAGGGTGATTTGATGTCTATATATTTTTTAATTCTTTTTTATATTTTGACTTTTTTATGTATTTTTTACTCCACTTAGTGGGTGTCAGATTGTGTATATTATATTCTGAAATACTCAATCACACCAGGAAACAAGATAGAACACCAAACATATTGGCAGAAAAGAGAATGGAACAATAGATGGAACGATAAACTACCTGTGAAGAAACCAGATGTCATGTCAGACGCTGTTCACACTAGGGCGTCTGACAGACAGCAGTAATTCCACTTACGTCCACTACACGCTCAGTGGCGTTGGCTAGATGTTATCCAGCTTGCTCGGGGTTAATCTAGCTGGTAATCAGGTTGGAGGCTGGGTCACGCCCATGGCCTTTAAAAGTCGCGCTGGATTTTGGGCGTCGCCGATTATAGCTTGTGCTTTTTGCCTGGTGATTCCGGTCTGGGGTGGTGGTCTCATTGTAGGAGTATCGTATCTGGTGGTGTATTATCCTTTGTCATATTCCTCCTTCCTATTTGTATTTGTTTTGCCCTGTGCACATTATAGTGTATTCCTGTGTGTCTGCGGCGTGGTGCGTTTTTCAGTTTTCCCTGTCTGTACTTTCTGTGGGGATTGGTGTGGTCTCTTCACTGGGTGGCGGGTGGTGGTTTCAGCTTAGGGCTGAAACAGGAGTCAGGGTCAGGCCTGGCGGCCCAGACATGCACACCTTTAGTGGGAAAGGGACAGACAGGGTTTCCCTAGCCTGAGGGATATTGCAGGGGCCCGGGTAACCAACCTTAGTCTACCCAGTTCCCCCCGTGATACCAGAGTATATCTTAATTACCCAGATAACTATGTTTTTGCAAACCAAGAAGAATTTACTTTTTATCTGTATATTGGCTTGTGGATTTAAGTGCTTATGAATGGTGGGTCAAGAAGACAGACTTGCAAACAGATATACTATTTAACATACTGTTTAAGTCTGTAATGGTGACTTGTACATTGTGTGTGTTTATCTTTGTTTACTGTGTGCTGATATGCTAATTGGGTATTGTATTTTATAACCAGTTTGTTGACTTTGAAGGTAGATAGGGAAAGACTGTGAGGGGGATTGAAGGACACTGGGTAATTCTAAAAATAGCTGACATGCCTCAGGTATAAAAAGACTCAGAGCAGATCTCATCAGACGGAGCTACCAGCAGGACATTCTGCAAACCACCCAACGGATGAGAGACAGGACTGAAGCCAATTCATCATGGCACCATCACGAGGGACACGGATCTATGATTCTATTGGAAACAACCTAGAGGTTTTCGGCTCCGGTTGGAAGGACACAGATCTGATCCAGTGATCATCTCTGAACCATGGATATGTTTGGAGAAAGCCATGTTTGGGACCCGCTGGTCACCTGGTTACATGAAGTTGGTTGGATAAGCCATGTGGTGACTCTCGTGTCAACTGGCTTTGGACCTTGTACGGACACTATGGACTGTTCTCTGTCATCTCCCTACACTTGTCGTTACCTCTTCTCTGTGTGTGTATCTCAGGTTTAATAGTCACCCTTGGAGCTCTGACATAACATCTACCATTACCCCAGCGAGTCAGCAGAAGGGTGGGACCCTGTAATGTGCACCATCTTGGGGGTTATTGCTGAGACTGTTCTGTTTGCTATTGTGTGTTGTGGTTCAATAAAGTATTGCCACACTGTTTTACCCTAACCCTGTGTTGTCTGAGTAGCGTTATGCCCACGCTTACAGGAGAGCGGGCATTAGGGGGGGATCAACCCCGGTCCATGCGATTTCGGCTAAGAGACTGGGGCGCCCGTCGACACCTTGTTTCCCCACAATACCTTTATAGTACAAAGTATGGTATATGGTGGCACTATGACAACAAAGTGCCCGTACTTACATAAAGACAATTAACAATAAAAGTAGAATAAAAACACAATAAAAAAACAACCAAAAAGGGCCCACATAAGAAAAGTGCAGATCAATTCATATATATCATATGCTGTCTACAAAAATAAAAAAATGGAGTTGGGAGTTGATATATCGGAGGCGAAGTGGAGAAAGTCATTTATATACTCCCATAAATTCTCCTTTGCCTGTGCCACACAGGAAAAGAATTACAAAATTCTCCCCAGGTGGTATCGCTGTCCTGATGTCTTACACGCCGCTTTTCCCTCCATCTCTGATAGGTGCTGGCGTTGTGGAGAGAGGTACCATGCTATGTGAGTCATGGGGAAAGCAAAAAAATTGTCAACGGGGATAATACACTGTATTAAGAAATGGGGTACGTGAACTTTTGATCAGGGTCATTTGGATGTTTTGGGATGTCATTATGATTTAAAAAGAGAAAACACAGTAGTGGAGAAAAAGCTTTGGTGTTATCATTCATATTCTCTGAAAAAGACCAAGAAAGCAATAATTCTGCCGGAGTATGTAAACTTTTGAGCACAACTGTATATACAAAAAGTAGTAGGTGCAGTTTTTGAATACATTTTCACCTGTATCGCAGGATAGAGGCACATACGTGGCGGTTACACATAGCTTGTTGTGAATGTTACTGGTGTACAATAGGCTATGCTGAGGATCTCCATCTTCCTGGTACAGGGCCACATAGGTCAATGTGTTCTGCTATGACCACTGCACCCTACCTGTACTCTGTGTGAACAGTGTAAGGGAACTCTTCCTAGCTCATTTCTTACTGGCTGACCTCGTATTCTTTCACTGCACATCTCCAGGTCTGACCAACACTTCACCTATACTCTGAGACTCTTCTATTATGTTCCCCAACTTGCTTTGCTGAGAAATGATTCTGCCGTCCCTGTTGCTTGTCCTTGCAATACTGGCTATCTTCAGCACACGCCCGGACACAGCAGTGAGAGTTCTATATCTTCTCTAGTTCACTACCAACTTTGATTATGTCAAACCAGGAACTGATTTGAAGGCCCCCTCACCCCTACCAACTTGGGGCCAGCCCTACAGTTAACCCTGTCCTCCCTGACTGACAGGACACTGCAGCCCAGAAGGGGGCAAAACACGTACAGTAAAATACATTTCACATAAAATACAATAGCAGTGTCTTCAGAGAGGGTGCACAAGATCTTCTCCATCTTTACACCTCTACACTTATCTGATAGCACAAAATCCACCAATCAAAATACGGTAGGCAATTTATAATGATTGTTGTACCGGCTCATTAGAAACTTCAATACAGAAGATAGGGTTGGCATCTGACCATTGTGGCTCATGTACCAGTGTTGTTTTCTGAGAGAGTAGTCTAAAAAAAACCTGATTTATGCAAAAGGTCATTTTTTGACGATAGGTTTCCTTTAAGAAGGGGTTGTATAGTAATGGACAACCTATTTATTATTGATTTCTACTTGGTGGTTATGGGTTAATAGCTAACCTTCCTGAATGTCTGCAGCACTTTAGTAGTTACCACGCTATTGTAATTTTCTCATATACTATTATTAATAATGTTCACTATTTAATATTTGAAAGTCTATTAGAATAGGTCATTTACTCATACCAACTAATCATCCCTCCCCCTACTTTCCATCGCTTATATGTCAGTCTGTTGTTTATCTCTTTTCTTACCATGTATAATTTGATTAAGCTATTGCTAAAGTATAATTATTTCATAAGCTGGACTTGATGTTATAAGGTTACAATTTTCAGATTTTTACTTTTGTTAAAATTGAAAACATTTCTCAATAAAAATTAAATTATAAAAAAAACATTTTATAAATATTTATTTTAGATGTTGCAGCCGCTTTTAGTTGTCTGGAGTACTAAAATGCATTGGCTATTAGTTGATTTTATAAGAATTACAGAATTCTAATAATGGTTTGGACGCTGCTTGGACGATCATCCGAATCCTCTGGTTTCCCTCCATGTATTTATACAGTAACATGATAATACTATGTATTCCTGTAGATACCATAAGCGGAAACTCGTTACGTAGGGATTGTTTACAACTTTTACTGAAGAAAATAATAAAATAAATAAATTATTAAAATAATTAATAAAGATTTTAGTTTCTAAATGGATTTTTTTCCTAAACTCCTCAGGATTAGATTTCCAGGTATAGAAAACCTCCCTTATTGTGCCCCTGAAGTTGTGACTAGAAGAAGCATTGGGCAAAGTTTTCTATATTGAAAAGATGAGAAAAGAGAACATTTGTAATCAGAGAACATATCAGATGTGACATACTATATGTAACTGTTGTGAAGAGTCTTAGTTTCCACTCAACATGGATTTGTCAGGACTGTCCAGATTTTTCAGAAGCAGACCCATCCATGGATGACCAAGGCTTAAAAGGGGTGAGGTTTACACGAACTCCTTTCACAACTGGGTGACTCCAAAATGTTTGGGGGCATTTCTGACCAGGAGTCCCAATGAGAATACATTGGCAAAAGCAATCTTGGTAATCATAGTGTTTTGCTTATGAATGCAACTGATCAGTACTATATTCTTCAGTATGCCCAAGTAATATCCATCCAGAGATAATGTCTTTTAAGACCCTATCAACATCCCTGATAAATTTCACACCATTCCCTCCATGGTCGTGTCACAATCACAATCCAGTAGCAAGTAGATATTAAAATCTTAAAAAGTCACAAAAGTAAATCCCTATCCCTCTAAGGTTCCCTACCCATGACTGACCCCAGTAATTGTATATTTTCTGTGTACAATGAAAAAAAATATATAGTCACAATGAAAATTATGATGCAATTATATGATGTCATGGATGTGTTTACTTTAAACAGAAAGTGAGCCTTCAGAAACTTTCCTCCAGTGGCACCAAGGTACCTCAGCTTAACAGTAAGGAAAGCTTAATAAAGCAAGACACATATAATTAGATTATGTAATGATTTATTGATAGGATGAAAGAAAATATTTATAGGAAAAAGGTGTTTTTTTTCATAAAAATCTTTAAAATAAGTTTCCAATCACTTTGGCATTTTCTGTCTCATTTGAAATGCAGGTTGGAAAATGGGACAATTTGTATAATAAATTTGCCGTAAGCTAATTTTCCCTAATTAGGTGTAAAACAGATCGCAGATTTAAAGTAGAGAATACAGTCTGCTAATAAACTATTAGACGAAAGTTCTTTGTTCCTATTCATATGAATTCTAATGTACAATAGTATAATAATAATATTTCTGATATATTGAGGATTAGGATACTTGATTCTTTGATAGCTATTATTGATTCTTGACTTAGAATTAAGGAATATCATCATTAATGTCCTCCTGCATCGCCAACATTGATCTGAGGAAAAATAACATACATATTAAGGGGGCATTAATAAATATCACAAATGGAATGCATGTCCCATTGTATCATTACACCAAAAGAAGCTAACAGAATACAGAAAATGGGCCAACGGGGAACCATGCAGATCCCACTGCTGCCACCAATTTGTCAAGAAGAAAGAAGAACAATAGGGCCGCCTCCAATCACCAGGAAAATTATGCAATTGGCTGACAAGTGATGGAAGAGAATGTGGCTGTTTTCACTACTAGGTCACTTATTTGGGAACTCCCAGTAAAATATATCTACAGTATATATATATATATATGCCACCCACTACAATTCAGGAGCTATTTAGGAGCTAAGGCAAGGTATGTGGCCCCGGTGTCTTCACCATTAGGAATGACCAAAATAAATTATGGTAACCGCAAATGTAAGTCTACATTTTGTACAGGTCCTCCTAGAAGTTTATGAGTAACCTGGGACCTGGGTGTTACCATTTCTCTTGTTAAAAATGAGTGAACCTACAACAGTGATGGGAGACACATAGCTGATAACACATAGCGGTCAGTGTATTCATAAATTATTAGGAGGAATGCAGGGGTCTACAAATGTAATCCAGATCTGGTATATTATTGGAAATATAGGTATTTACTAAAAACAGACGAGTCTGGAGCGCTGATTTGCCTTATTTACGCATTTTTCATCTATTACATAGTTTACTTTCCCCTGCAGTGTAAACTATATACATTATGTATTTAAAGCTAAAGAAAAATTGCATTATGTCAATCTCTTTAAATAATCAGTTATAGTGATGTCAAGACAGGTTAAATAAATAAAGCAGACATTAAATTTAATATGGAGAGAAACGCTCTAGGCTAACACTTACCACAGCACAGCTAACTGGGCCAAGGACTTAAAAGGTTCTGTAATAATAAAACAATAAAAACAAGGTTACATTGTATGTTGTTAAAAAGAGATGATAAAACCTTTTAAAATTCTCATTCACCAGGGGTTTTTTTTTTTTTCAAAAAGGTTTTTTTTTCCCGAAAAAATGAATTTGTGGTGAATAATGAAAGGAAGGGTACTCAA
This sequence comes from Ranitomeya variabilis, assembly GCF_051348905.1. NCBI lineage: Eukaryota > Metazoa > Chordata > Amphibia > Anura > Dendrobatidae > Ranitomeya > Ranitomeya variabilis. The sequence goes on along the minus strand of NC_135239.1, from coordinate 45,599,870 downwards.
CTGCCCTGAAAAGATGTGACATCTGAGGTCTCCTAGGATTGTATCCAACGGATTTCATTCAAACTTTTTTACGCAAACACAGCCCTAGTACTGTCAAACTGGCCTCACGATAATTACAGATGCTCAGCGGTAGTATCCAACAGTCTATTAATAACCGTGTACTGACAGGCTTTTCATGTTTTTAGAATTAAAAATGGTCCAAAAATTATCTCTCTTGGTCACTTATGATCAGTCAGACCAATATGTGCAGAACACTGACTCAAGCTTTTATTAATTTTATTAAAATGTACAGTATTTACACAAATTGATAAACAACAATCGTATCAGAGTACCAGATATTAGGATAACAGGCGAGTCCTATATTAATTATAAGTCAGTCTGAATTTTGAGACTGTTAAATACCGTATATGATTTGATGTGAGCAGTGGGCCTATTATAAAATTCATTCATTTTGATAGATTGACATTGTGAGTACTGTAGATCTGTTAGATAATCCTTAAAGAGGATCTCTGGTCCAAACCGATAAGTCTGCAGTCACTCTGCGTGACTTCAGACTTATGAATCCCCCAGCGTATGCACTGTGCACTGCAGGGATTTCTGACCCGTGACCGCCACAGAGTGGGAAGAGTGAGACATGGTCAGGAAGTCCAGGGTCAGGGCAGGCAGTGCAAGTTCAAGAAACAAAATCAAAGTCAGGAGCAGAGAGATCAGACAAGACGAGAATACAAGCTGGGTCCGTAACAAGAGAGACAAAAAACGGGAACACCTTGACAGGGAGCCAGAAGTGAGCTGCAGACCACAGCCAACACTCAGGAAAGCACTGGAGGGACGAGCTGCCTGATATATGCACTGCTGGCGGGGGATAGGCAAGGGAAGCCATGCTGAGCAACCAGCAATCATGTGGATATGTTATTATTATAATTCAATAAAAGGCATGAAAAAAGCCCAAGCAACAGGAGTATATTGACCCAAATAAATCTTTAGTAAATACATTAAAAGTGAAACATCATAGCAAAAAAAAAAAAAAAACAGGTGCTGCTACAGTATATTAAATAAGTGGACTGTTATGATCTGGTGGATTAGGAGCAACATGGGACGTGTTCTGGAGGAGGTGGTACCTGTACTGACCGCAGACCCTGAACTTAACACAACAACTAGAAGTAGCCGTGGGATGTTCCTAACACTGCCTAGACACCTCATCACAGCCTGAGGACTAAATACCCCTAAAGATAGAAACAGGAAAGCTATCTTGCCTCAGAGAAAATTCCCAAAGGATAGACAGCCCCCCACAAATATTGACTGTGAGAGGAGAGGAAAATAACAAACGCAGAATGAAACCAGGATTTAGCAAAGGAGGCCACTCTAGCTAGATAGAAAGTACAGGACAGAATACTGTGCGGTCAGTATTAAAATACTAGAAAAATCCACCACAGAGATTACAAAAATCTCCACACCTGACTAAAGGTGTGGAGGGTAAATCTGCTTCTCCAGAGCTTCCAGCTTAACTGAATAAATCCATACTGACAAAGCTGGACAAGAAAAAACATAGAATGCACTGAACTATTAAGTCCACAGCATGTGGACAGCAAAAAACCAAGCCAGGACTTATCTTTGATGATTTGGTCAGAATAGCAGGAGAATCCAAGCAGAGATGTGAATCCACCAAAGAACAATTGACAACTGGCACTAAGGAAAGGGTCTAGTCAGATTAAATAGCCCAATCAGAATTAGTAATTAAGTGGACGCACCTGATAACTTGCTGAAATCCAAAGGAGCAGCAGTACCACTTATAACCACCGGAGGGAGCCTAAGATCAGAACTCACAACATTACCACTTATAACCACCGGAGGGAGCCCAAGAGCAGAATTCACAACAGTACCCCCCCCCCCCTTGAGGAGGGGTCACCGAACCCTCACCAGAGCCCCCAGGCTGATCAGGACGAGCCAAGTGAAAAGCACGAACCAAATCGGCAGCATGAACATCGGAGGCAACAACCCAAGAATTATCCTCCTGACCATAACCCTTCCATTTGACAAGATACTGAAGCCTCCGCCTCGAAAAACGAGAATCCAAAATTTTCTCAACCACATATTCCAACTCCCCCTCAACCAACACCGGGGCAGGAGGATCAGCAGAGGGAACAACAGGCATCACATATCTCCGCAACAAAGATGTATGGAAAACATTATGGATGGCAAAAGAGGCTGGAATGCCAAACGAAAAGACACAGGATTGATAATCTCAGAAATCTTATAAGGACCAATAAACCGAGGCTTGAACTTAGGGGAAGAAACCTTCATAGGAACATGACGAGAAGATAACCAGACTAAATCCCCAACCCGAAGCCGGGGACCAACACACCGACGACGGTTAGCAAAACGTTGAGCCTTCTCCTGAGACAACGTCAAATTGTCTACCACATGAGTCCAAATCTGCTGTAACCTGTCCACCACAGAATCCACACCAGGACAATCAGAAGGCTCAACCTGCCCTGAAGAAAAACGAGGATGAAAACCAAAATTACAAAAGAAGGGCGAAACCAAAGTAGCCGAACTAGCCCGATTATTAAGGGCAAACTCGGCCAACGGCAAGAAAACCACCCAATCATCCTGATCAGCAGACACAAAGCATCTCAAATAGGTTTCCAAAGTCTGATTAGTTCGTTCAGTTTGGCCATTTGTCTGTGGATGAAATGCTGAAGAAAAAGACAAATCAATGCCCATCCTAGCACAAAAGGCCCGCCAAAACCTAGAAACAAACTGGGAACCTCTGTCAGACACAATATTCTCCGGAATGCCATGCAAACGAACCACATGCTGAAAAAACAATGGAACTAAATCAGAGGAGGAAGGTATTTTAGGCAAAGGTACCAAATGGACCATCTTAGAAAACCGATCACAAACCACCCAGATAACAGACATCTTCTGGGAAACAGGAAGATCTGAAATAAAATCCATGGAAATATGCGTCCAAGGCCTCTCAGGGACCGGCAAAGGCAAAAGCAACCCACTAGCGCGGGAACAGCAAGGCTTGGCCCGCGCACAGGTCCCACAGGACTGCACAAAAGAACGCACATCCCGCGACAAGGAAGGCCACCAAAAGGACCTACCAACCAAATCTCTGGTACCAAAAATCCCAGGATGACCAGCCAACACAGAACAGTGAATCTCAGAAATTACCTTACTAGTCCGTCTATCAGGAGCAAACCGTTTCCCCACTGGACAGCGGTCAGGTTTATCAGCCTGAAATTCCTGAAGAACCCGCCGTAAATCAGGGGAGATGGCAGAAAGAATCACCCCTTCCTTGAGAATGCCAACCAGCTCAAGGACTCCAGGAGAATCAGGCAAAAACTCCTAGAGAGGGCATCAGCCTTAACATTCTTAGAACCCGGAAGATACGAGACCACAAAATCAAAACGGGAGAAAAACAGGGACCATCGAGCCTGTCTAGGATTCAGCCACTTGGCAGACTCGAGGTAAATCAGATTCTTATGATCGGTCAAGACCACAACGCGGTGCTTGGCTCCCTCAAGCCAATGTCGCCACTCCTCAAATGCCCACTTCATAGCCAACAACTCCCGATTGCCGACATCATAATTGCGCTCCGCAGGCGAAAACTTTCTGGAAAAGAAGGCACACGGTTTCATCAAAGAACCATCAGAATTCCTCTCTGAGACAAAACGGCCCCTGCCCCAATCTCAGAAGCGTCAACCTCAACCTGAAAAGGAAGAGAAACATCCGGCTGACGCAACACAGGGGCAGAAGTAAATCGGCGTTTAAGCTCCTGAAAGGCAGCTACCGCCGCAGAGGACCAATTCGTCACATCAGCGCCTTTCTTCGTCAAATCGGTCAGGGGCTTAACCACACTGGAAAAGTTGGCAATGAAACGGCGATAAAAATTAGCAAAGCCCAAAAATTTCTGAAGGCTCTTCACATATGTGGGTTGAATCGAATCATAACTGGCTTGGACCTTAACAGGATCAATTTCTATAGACGAGGGAGAAAAAATGAAACCCAAAAAAGAAACCTTCTGAACTCCAAATAGGCACTTAGACCCCTTCACAAATAAAGCATTATCACGAAGGATCTGAAATACCATCCTAACCTGCTTCACATGAGACTCCCATTCATCGGAAAAAATCAAAATATTATCCAAATATACAATCATGAATTTATCAAGATAATTGCGGAAAATACCATGCATGAATGACTGAAATACAGATGGAGCATTAGAAAGCCCGAAAGGCATCACAAGGTATTCAAAATGGCCTTCGGGCGTATTAAATGCAGTTTTCCATTCGTCACCCTGTTTAATACGAACAAGATTATACGCCCCTCGAAGGTCAATCTTAGTAAACCAACTAGCCCCCTTAATCCTAGCAAACAAATCAGAAAGCAAAGGCAAAGGGTATTGAAATTTGACCGCGATCTTATTAAGAAGGCGATAATCAATACAGGGTCTCAAGGAGCCATCCTTCTTGGCACCAAAAAAGAATCCCGCTCCCAATGGTGACGAAGATGGCCGAATATGCCCTTTCTCCAAAGACTCCTTAACATAAGTCCGCATGGCGGCATGCTCTGGCACAGACAGATTGAAAAGTCGGCCCTTAGGGAACTTACAGCCAGGAATCAAGTTAATAGCACAATCACATTCCCTATGTGGAGGAAGGGAACTGGACTTGGGCTCATCAAATACATCCTGGCAATCCGACAAAAACTCAGGAACTTCAGAAGAGGGGGAAGAGGAAAATGACATCAAAGGAACGTCACTATGAACCCCTTGACAACCCTAACTAGTCACAGACATAGATTTCCAATCCAGCACTGGATTATGTACCTGTAACCATGGAAAACCCAGTGCAACAACATCATGCAAATTATGCAACACCAGAAAACGGCAATCTTCCTGATGTGCTGGCGCCATGCACATGGTCAGCTGTGTCCAATAGTGAGGTTTATCTTTGGCCAAAGGTGTAGCATCAATGCCCCTCAAAGGAATAGGGTTCTGCAAAGGCTGCAAGGAGAAACCACAACGCTTGGCGAATTCTAAGTCCATTAAGTTCAGAGCAGCGCCTGAATCCACAAATGCCATGACAGAAAATCACGATAATGAGCAGATCAAGGTCACAGATAAGAGAGATTTAGGCTGTACAGTACTGATGGTAACAGACCTAGCGACTCTCTTAGTACGCTTAGGGCAATCAGAAATAACATGAGCAGAATCGCCACAGTAAAAACACAACCTATTCTGACGTCTGAATCCCTGCCGTTCAGCTCTAGTCAAAATCCTATCACACTGCACAGGCTCAGGACTCTGCTCAGAGGACAACGCCATCGTGTGCACAACTCTGCGCTCGCGCAAGCGCCGATAAATCTGAATGGCCAGAGACATAGAATCACTCAGACCAGCAGGCGTGGGGAACCCCACCATAACATCTTTAACAGCTTCAGAAAGACCCTTTCTGAAAATTGCTGCCAAAGCATCCTCATTCCATTTAGTGAGCACAGACCATTTTCTAAATTTCTGGCAGTATAATTCTGCCGCTTCCTGACCCTGACACAGGGCTAACAAGGTCTTTTCTGCATGATCCACTGAATTAGGTTCGTCATACAATAATCCTAGCGCTTGAAAAAATGTGTCTACATTAAGCAATGCCGGATTCGCTGATTCAAGGGAGAAAGCCCAGTCCTGAGGATCACCACGCAGCAGAGAGATGACAATTTTAACCTGCAGAATGGGATCACCAGAGGAACAGGGTTTCAGAGCAAAAAACAGTTTGCAGTTATTTTTAAAGTTCAAAAACTTGGACCTGTCTCCATAAAACCATTCAGGAGTAGGAATTCTAGGCTCTAAAGCCGGAGTCTGAACAACATAATCTAGAATACCCTGTTGTTATGACCTGGTGGTTAAGGAGCAACATGGGATGAGCTCTGGAGGAGGTGGTACCTGTACTGACCGCAGTTCCTGAACCTAACACAACACTAGAAGTAGCCGTGGAATGTTCCTGTCACTCCCTAGACATCTCGTCACAGCTGGAGAACTAACTACCCCTAAAGATGGAAACAGGAAAGCTATCTTGCCTCAGAGAAAATCCCCAAAGGATAGACAAGCCCCCCACAAATATTGACTGTGAGTGGAGAGGGAAATGACATACACAGAATGAAACCAGGATTTAGCAAAGAAGGCCACTTCTAACTAGATAGACAGAACAGGAAAGAATACTGTGCGGTCAGTATTAAAAGCTAGAAAAATCCACCACAGAGTTTACAAAAAATCTCCACACCAGACTAACGTTGTGGAGGGCAAATCTGCTTCCCCAGAGCTTCCAGCTTAACTGAATATAAAATACTGACAAGCTGGACTAGAGAAAACATAAAATGAGCTGAACGATTAAGTCCACAACAAGTGGACAACAAATGAACAAGCAAGGACTTATCTTTGCTGAACTGGACAGACTATCAGGGAAATCCAAGGAGAGATCTGAATCCAACCAAGAAACATTGACAGCTGGCACTGACTGAAGATTAGAGCCAGGCTAAATAGCAGAGCAGGAGAGACGATCAGTGGAAGCAGCTGCTAATGCTAAATCCAAGGAGCAGCAGTTCCACTTAAAACCACCGGAGGGAGCCCAAGGGCAGAATTCACAAAAATGCCATTTACAACCACCGGAGGGAGCCCAAGAACGGAATTCACAACACCCTGTACTCTTGCAGCAAGTTGATCCACACGAGAAGCCAAACCCTGAACATCCATGCCAGCGCCAAAGTCCTGAACCACCCAGAGATTAAGAGGAAAGGAAAGACATAACAGACTGCAGAAAAAAAAATGGCTCAGAACTTTTCTTTCCTTCTTTTGAGATGCATTTAACTCATTATAGGCCAGTTGTACTGCTATGATCTGGTGGTTTAGGAGCAACATGGGACGTGCTCTGGAGGAGGTGGTACCTGTACTGACCGCAGACCCTGAACTTAACACAACAACTAGAAGTAGCCGTGGGATGTTCCTAACACTGCCTAGACACCTCATCACAGCCTGAGGACTAAATACCCCTAAAGATAGAAACAGGAAAGCTATCTTGCCTCAGAGAAAATTCCCAAAGGATAGACAGCCCCCCACAAATATTGACTGTGAGAGGAGAGGAAAATAACAAACGCAGAATGAAACCAGGATTTAGCAAAGGAGGCCACTCTAGCTAGATAGAAAGTACAGGACAGAATACTGTGCGGTCAGTATTAAAATACTAGAAAAATCCACCACAGAGATTACAAAAATCTCCACACCTGACTAAAGGTGTGGAGGGTAAATCTGCTTCTCCAGAGCTTCCAGCTTAACTGAATAAATCCATACTGACAAAGCTGGACAAGAAAAAACATAGAATGCACTGAACTATTAAGTCCACAGCATGGGGACAGCAAAAAACCAAGCCAGGACTTATCTTTGATGATTTGTTTAGAATAGCAGGAGAATCCAAGCAGAGATGTGAATCCACCAAAGAACAATTGACAACTGGCACTAAGGAAAGGGTCTAGTCAGATTAAATAGCCCAATCAGAATTAGTAATAAGTGGACGCACCTGATAACTTGCTGAAATCCAAAGGAGCAGCAGTACCACTTATAACCACCGGAGGGAGCCCAAGATCAGAACTCACAACATTACCACTTATAACCACCGGAGGGAGCCCAAGAGCAGAATTCACAACAGGGGACACAGTTATGCACTATACCAGCTGAATTTATATAACATGAACCGGTGCCAGGAGGAGCCTGATAAGATAACTACTGTATTTTTTGAGATTATAAGATGCACCAGACGATAAGACGCACCTAAGTTTTAAAGGAGAAAAATTGAAAAAAACAAAATTGAAGCAAAAAATATGGTCATGACACAGTGTTATGGAGGAAGATTCTGCAGACACTGCTGTAGGGGTAATATCCCCCATTAAGGTATATTTATGCCCCCATACAGGTATACATGCCCCACCAACCAGGTATGCATGGCCACCCATCCCCATCCTGGTATACATGATCCTCCATGCTGGTATACATGGTACCCAATCCTGGTATATGGTCCAATCCCCATCCTGGTATACATGCCCCCCCTTCCTTGTATACATAGACCCCAATCCTGGTGTACATGACCCCCCATCCCAGTCTTGGTATACATGGCCCCCATCCTACTAAACATGACCCTCATACTGGTATACATAGCCCTCATCCCCATCCTGGTATACATGGCCCTCATCCCCATCCTGGTATACATGGCCCCATCCTGGTATACATGGCCCCATCACCATCCTGGTATATATGGCCCCCATCATGCTGCAGACAAAAAAATAAATGATTCTACTTACTCCACTCCCTCTCAGTGTTGCGTCCTGTTCTGATGCCAGCTTTCTCCATCTACCCCTACCTGAACTGTAAACTCTGATGTTGTCACACTATCTAAAATCAATCTAAGATTAAACTAACCACACAGTGAAAAACCCACCAAAATTAATAATAAATATTCACTATAACAAATCTGAAAACATCTACTCCAAAAGTGAATATCGAATCCAAGGAGTACTTGAAAAAGCCACAGTGGCGAAACGTACGTTGGAGCTGGCGTCCTTGGGAGTCACGGATCACTATTTTACTGGTATTTATATCCTCTGTATACCATTTTTTCAGTCTTTTAGACTGTCCACTGGATTTGCACTTTATATGGATATGTCTGAGAGTTATTTATTTAATTAGTCACATTTGCATATATTATGTGATCTGTGTTTCTCATGATGTGTTTATTCTTTGTACTAAGATATTTATGGTGAAGTTCGCTGTAGTTTCTCCTTGTTTTTTTAATTACATTTAATAAAAATAATTTTAATAATTTGAACTTGGATTCGATGTTCACTTTTGGAGTAGCTGTTATCAATCTAAAATGGTTGCTGCATTCCCTGCTTAAGATTTTATACAGGCTATGATAGTTCTATCTGATTGACTGTGCTATATCATGTGATTTGATAGCTGCAAGACATTAAGGGGAAGCCCACGCGGTTAGACCCAAGGACATGTCAGCTTTTTATGTCTGATACAATCTTCTGTGATGTGTAAAAAGGTGGGGCATTTCTTGCCAAATCTAAATTCATGTTGTTCAAATTCACCAGAAGTTGTGATTTTTATAACATTTAAATCATTTGCGATTTACATTTGACATTGATGCCGGCAGACAACCTACAAGTGTAAAAAAATTTTTTGTTAAAGACGTTATTCAGAACAAATTAATTTTTGTATATTTCCCTACAGCCACATTCACACGTTCAGTATTTAATGAGTTTTTTACATCAGTATTTGTAAGCCAAAATCAGGTGTGGGAGAATAATGCAGAAGTGGTGACATGTCTCTATTATACTTTTCCTCTGATTGTTCCGCTCCTGGTTTTGGCTTACAAATACTGATGTAACATACTGGAAAAAACTACTGAACTTGTGAACTTAGAGTGTACCTCCTGAACAGTTTCCTGAATATCAATCAATGTGTGGTACTTCTATTTCTATAACAATTCTGTCCAAAATAGGAATCACTTTCAATGTTATGTTAGTTTATACAGAGCAGCCAATTTGTACAAGAAAAGCTGCAGTGTAAAGTAGGAAAGAAAGGACAAAGCAATAGTCTGAGCGTCTTGTACCACCCACAGGATGTAGATTTTAGAACAACTCAGATGACAATCAAGCAAAGCTAAAGCAAAACTAACACCAAGCATCAACCAAAGTATATTCAGTTCCATAATGCAATATATGAAATGCTACTATAGATGTATTTTATATTGAGAAAAAGATATCATTTAGGCAGTCATGGCAGCTTGCACCTGTTCACACTTGCTCTATTCTGTTAGGAGGTGCTGGTAAGTTTTTTAAAGGGAACCTGTCACCCCCATTCTGTAATGCTGTAGATAAGCCCCCGATGTATCCTGAAAAGATGAGAAAAAGAGGTTAGATTATACTCACCCAGGGGCGGTCCCGGTACCAGGGCCGCCATCAGGGCATGACAGCCATTACTGCTGTATGGGGCCCGGTCAGCAGCACTACACAGAGGGGCCCGCAGATCCAGGGCCCCACTGTTGTGCTTCTACGGATCAGGCCCCATCATGCACTAAAATACTGTGCACTGCGGCGCACACGTCGGCGCTGGGGCCCGGGAGCCGTTTTGGAGCTGTGCATGGCCGTCTCCTAGTCGGCTGTGCAGCTCCTGCTCGGCTGTAGCTAGAATGTATGGGCTCCCTGCAGGTCCTGACTACAGCCCATCCATTCTAGCAATCTCAGTAGTGAATATGCTAGAATGTATGGGCTCCTGTCAGGTCCTCTCAGCAGCCCATACATTCTAGCTGCTGCTTCACTGCTGGAAACTCTGGACGCCCCGGAACCACTGAGGTAAGTATAAAAGACATTTTTGTTTTTTTAAATAGGTGAGGTGGGGGGGGGGGAGTGAGACTGCAGATGATGAAGTGTGTTTTAGGGAGTACTGCACATGAAATGATAGGGTCTGCAGATGATGAAGTGGAGGGACTGCAGATGAAGTGAAGGGGGGATAGGGGACTGCAAATGATGTGGGGGTGATGGGGACTGCAAATGATGTGGGGGGACTGCAAATGATGATGTGGGGGTGATGGGGACTGCAAATGATGTGGGGGTGATGGGGACTGCAAATGATGTGGGGTCACTGCAAATGATGTGGGGGGACTGCAAATGATGATGTGGGGGTGATGGGGACTGCAAATGATGTGGGGGTGATGGGGACTGCAAATGATGTGGGGGTGATGGGGACTGCAAATGATGTGGGGGTGATGGGGACTGCAAATGATGTGAGGGTGATGGGGACTGCAAATTATGTGGGGGGACTGCAAATGATGATGTGGGGGTGATGGGGACTGCAAATGATGTGGGGGTGATGGGGACAGGAAATGATGTGGGGGTGATGGGGACTGCAAATGATGTGGGGGTGATGGGGACTGCAAATGATGATGTGGGGGTGATGGGGACTGTAAATGATGTGGGGGTGATGGGGACTGCAAATGATGTGGGGGTGATGGGGACTGCAAATGATGTGGGGGTGATGGGGACTGCAAATGATGTGAGGGTGATGGGGACTGCAAATTATGTGGGGGGACTGCAAATGATGATGTGGGGGTGATGGGGACTGCAAATGATGTGGGGGTGATGGGGACAGGAAATGATGTGGGGGTGATGGGGACTGCAAATGATGTGGGGGTGATGGGGACTGCAAATGATGATGTGGGGGTGATGGGGACTGCAAATGATGTGGGGGTGATGGGGACTGCAAATGATGTGGGGGTGATGGGGACTGCAAATGATGTGGGGGTCATGGGGACTGTAAATGATGTGGGGGGACTGCAAATGATGATGTGGGGGTGATGGGGACTGCAAATGATGTGGGGGTGATGGGAACTGCAAATGATGTGTGGTCACTGCAAATGTTGTGGGGGGACTGCAAATGATGATGTGGGGGTGATGGGGACTGCAAATGATGTGGGGGTGATGGGGACTGCAAATGATGTGGGGGGACTGCAAATGATGATGTGGGGGTGATGTGGACTGCAAATGATGATGTGGGGGTGATGGGGACTGCAAATGATGATGTGGGGGTGATGGGGACTGCAAATGATGATGTGGGGATGATGGGGACAGGAAATGATGCGGGAGTGATAGGGACTGCAGATGATGAAGTGTGTTTGAGGGGGTTCTGCACATGATGAAATGATAGGGGGCTTCAAATGATGAAGTAAGGGGGACTGCAGATGAAGTGACGGGGGGGGTAGGGGACTAAATGATGATGGGGGACTAAATGATGAAGTGGGGGTGATGGGGACTGCACATGAAGTGAGTGTGAGGAACGTGTGGACAGCAATTGAATTGAAGGTGGGGGTGGGGAGAGCCAATGGTGTATTGAAGGTAGGGAGAGCAAATAATGAATTTTGAGGGTGGGGGAAGAGCAATTGATAATGAATAGAGGGTGGGAGAGAGAGAAGACATGGCAATGAATTGAGACAGAAGGGGCATGTAACTATAATGAATTGGGGTAAGGGTTAGAGCGGGAGGTAAATAGTGGGGGTCGTTGAGGATAAAGTGACTGGTAATAAATTGGGAGAAAGAATAGAGGGGCTAATTAATTTATATATTACATGGGGAAAGTGGCTATATACAGATAGTGGGGACACAGTGGCGGATTATAATTTATACTTGGAATGGTGGGTTGCATAATTACCAATTACATATTAATGGTGGGTGAACGTCTGTAGTCAGATGTGTAGTGTAGAAGAAAGGGAAAAAATGGGGAATGTGCTCTGGAAGCGGTGCTCTAAATAACTGTTATTTTATGCAGAGACGAGACCTGGCAGAAAGAAGTAATAGCGGTCTGCGCTGGATTAAAAAGAAACGCAAAGATGAAGGACTTCAGCTAGAGACGTCACTGGTGAGTATGTTACCTGTACACTGACACCATACACTGTATACTGTATACAGAGCTCCTGTGTATAATGTCACTGGTGATCACTATATTAGCTGTACACTATACACTATATACAGAGCTCCTGTGTATAATGTCACTGGTGATCGCTGTATTACATGTACACAGTACCCTATATACAGAGCTCCTGTGTATAATGTCACTGGTGATCCCTGTATTACCTGTACACTGACAATATATAAAGAGCTCCTGTGTATAATGGCATCGGTGACCACTGTATTACCTGTACACACACTGCATACTAAGTACAGATCTCCTGTGTATAATGGCACTTATGGTGATAGTATTTTTTTTTTAATTAATGATCAGTATTGTACTATTCAGTCACAATGTGGTGGTAATATGTTGTCCGGCCATGGTGTAGCGGTATTTGTTCCTTGTATGTGCTATTATTCGGTCACAGTGTGGTGGTAATATGTGGTCTGTTCATGTTGTGTTGGTATTTGTTCCTTGTATGTAGTTGGTCACCATGTGATGGTAATATGTGGTCTGGACATGCTGCGGTGGTATTTGTCCCTTGTATGTGATATTGTTCAGTCACTGTGGTGGTAATATGTGGTCTGCACATGGTGTGGCGGTATTTGTTCCTTGTAGATAGTATTATAGGTCACTATGTGGTGATAATATGGTGTCTGGTCATGGTGTTGTGGTATTTGTCCCTTGTATGTGGTATTATTGGTCATTTGAAAAATTGAAAAATAAATAAAAATACACCTAAATTGTATTGCATATTTTAACAAATGTCTAATAGGTTAGAGTAGAGTAGGGCCCGGCCAAAAGAGTCTACCTTGTTGTCGTCTTAGATTAAAAAAAAACTTTTGTCCAAAACAAACAAAACTATGTGTTTGATCTGGTGATGGGAACTGTTAATGTGTGATTTGTGAGAAGTGGAGTTTTGCCAAGAGACAGCGGTGGGGCTGTGGACAGTTCGAGGGGTGGAGGCGGGGCTGGGGTGGAGCCTGGGCGGAGTCTTAAGGGGGCCCTGAAAATTTTGCCAGTATGGGGCCCTGAAATTCCTAGTGGCAGCCCTGCCCGGTACGATGGGCGTCGCGGTCCAGTCCGGGGCCTCCCATATTCATAGGATGACGTCCTCTTCTTGTCTTTATGCTGTGGCTCCGGAGCAGGCGTATTTTGTCCTGTTGAGGGCAGAGCAAAGTACAGCAGTGCGCACTGCAGTACTTTGCTCTGCCCTCAACAGGGCAGACAAAGTACGCCTGCGCCGGAGCCGCATCGTGAAAACCAGAAGAGGACATCATGTGATGAATATAGGAGGCGCCGGACTGGACCGCGACGCCCATCGTATCGGGACCGCCCCTGGGTGAGTATAATCTAACCTCTTTTTCTCCTCTTTCAGGATACATCGGGGGCTTATCTACAGCATTACAGAATGCTGTAGATAAGCCCCTGATGCTGGTGGGCTTAGCTTATCTTCAATTTTGGGCTGACAGGTTCCCTTTAATAATAAAGATTAAACAACAACCAAAAAACGGATTTCATCACCCAGGTATCATTGTAATCAGTATAACAGCGCCGACCTGACAGTGTCTGTAGTTTACTAAGCACAATCCTGCTGACAGGTTCCCTTTAAATGTGTAGGCTTTTAGCCTAAGAGAGGCATGTTCACAAAATATTAGGTTTAGAGTCCTACCAGAGAAATGTACACCTTGTCTGGGCTGGTGGCCTCTCATGAATTGGATAATTTGTGCACTATTTTCATTTTACAAGTATAATCTATATAACCCTAATGCAGTCCAAATGATATATATTTAATGTATGCATACGTCTATAGCATTAGAGGGCTGCTGTATACTTTTGTTTGCAGATTATCAAATGGATATAAAACTACAAAAAATATGTAGGATGGAAATGTTCAAAGTAAATAATGTTTCATCACAGAATACAATAGATACAACGTATATAAAACATAACTATGCCATGACTTTAGAGAATAAACATGCATAGTCTTGGTGGAAAATGATGGAGCTCACTTCGTTTAGCTTTTTACCTAGAACATAATACCATCACTGGAACTTTTACCTAATCTTCTCTTCTTGTGCCAGGTACTTGTACAAGTCAATATCTATCTCCAGGGTTATTTTGACCTTCAACAGCTCTTCGTAATCAGTGCGCCGACGTGCCAGCTCTCGTTTATTGTTCTGTTGAGCAGCGTCCAATTCTGCCAGATTTGCAAGGGCACCTTTCAGGGCAACCACATCCATGTCTTGTGCTTCAGCAACAAATATCTGAAGTTTGATGTTGTTTTACAAAAAAAAGTTAGAAAAATTATTTTAGAGCAATTTGATTGAGATATTTTTATGCTCAAACTTTTTAATTAAATTGTATCTCTTGCAAATGAGTGTATTAAATTCTATAGGTGCACATTCTTTAGCAGAAGCATTTGTTGGTCTTAGTCTATACCCACAGTAAAGAGTTTCTATACAAGTCCAAATAATGATAGTGATATCCATCGTATGTACAAGTTTACCTGGTTCTTCACATCTTCAATTTCAGCTTGATGCTTCTGAAGTTTGCGGTTAAGTTTAGAGATCTCCTTCTTGCTGCTGAGCAGAGCATCACCTTGTTGGTCGGCAGAGGCTTGCAATTCTTTAATCTGTCGTCAAAGATAGAGACTGAGCACATAATCTGATGAACATTTTATACAGCCATCCTCTTTTATTGACCAACATTTTTCTAAAATATGCACTTACCTTGTCTTGGTACACAGACGCAGCTTCTGCTCCACTTTTTTTGGAGGTGTCTGAATTTGAAGCTTTGAGTACTGTCAATTCCTGCGGGTTACAATGGAAATGTTAGTGGACTATTATGAACATGCTGAAGAATACCAAAATTTCCTAAAACCTTACTAACAAATGCAAGCAAACATATAATAAAGTATAACTTACCATATCGTATAGTCTCCTAAGGAAGTTGATTTCGTCAGTCAGAAATTCAACCTTGATTTCAAGGCCAACGTCAGCCGAGAAGGCATTAGTCTTATCCTAAAAAACATGACTGGGAACATAACTCAGTGGACTGTAAAGGGTGAGGATTGTCCTAAAATTAATGGCACCATACGCAAAACAAATATTGAAATCATGAAACTAATATGAAGGATCTTGCCTAAAACCATCCAGAGCTAAAACACCAGAAAAATATGATGTAAAAGCCGCAAGAGAAGATGAGAGTCTAAAGGTAAGGTATGAAACTAAAAATATACACCAAGAAAGGGGTTTCCACTACTCAGACAACCCCCTCACTGCGTTCAATACATTCTATGGGTGAAATGTCTCTTGCGGCGTCTAGCAAGAGAAATTGGCATGCTGTGCTGCAGTCTAGAAAGACGCGCCTCACGTCCGTCTCCGCGGGTGAGCTATTGATGTCTGTGCACGCATAGTGGACATGGGATTTCTTGAAATCCCATCCACTATGCTGTAACATCTGAACGCTGTGGGTTTGACACTACATAAATTCGCAACATCAAACCCATACACTTATTGATCTGTTCAGTGCAGGGTAGGAGAGTGAGTTACCAGGATCTGCTCATCACTAAAACTGAAGAATGCAGATCCTGACTAGCTAAAGAACAATACAATTCATGTAATCAGTTAGGCTTAGTTCGCACTGGGCATTCTTGATGCATTTTTAATGCATTTTTTATGTTAATTTTATGCTGTGTTTTACAGTTCCAGTTATGTCTATGAGATTTCCGAAATCTCATGCACACAGCGGTTTTTTTTTATCATCAGTATTTTGTGCTTTTGCATGGCTTTTTGGACATTGAGCATGTCATTTCTTTCATTGTTTTTTCAGAATTTTTAACCCATTGAAAAAAAACGCATGAAAAAATGCACCAAAAACGCAGCAAAACCTGCGTTTTTTCCCGCAGCTTCTTTCCTGCCAAGCACACAGGTTTTGCTGCTGAAAAAATGCAGCTAAAATGCCCAATATGAACTTACCCTTACATGCTTGAAAGTGTGTGTGTGTTTTGATGATGTAGCTGGGCTGAGTGCGCTGTAGTTGTGCTGAGCGAGTGTGTTGTACTACAGCTAAATGAGTGTGTATGTATGTGTAGCTGAACTGTGTGGGTATGCGTGTGTGTTGTTGTTGTTGTTTTGATGATGTAGCTGAGCTGAGTGGGCTATAGTTGAGCTGTCTCTATTGTTTTGATGAAGTAGCCAAGCTCGATGTGTTGTAGCTAAGCTGAGTGCAGTAGTTTAATTTTGCATATACTGATGATGTAGCTGAGCACTGTGTATGTATAGCAGAGCTGTGTGTGTAGAGTGACGAACAAAAGAGTAACAATGTTTTGAACTTTTGACTTTCAGGCTCCATATCTCACCATCCACTACTGCGTCGCACCTGAGACTACCATCATTTTATAGACAATCATCTTGGATATCTCATACATAAATTTGACTTGCACCTGTTTAGCATATGAATAGTTATGCAGATTCTTGTCATGTCACTACATTGTTACTGTTTTGCTCCTAAAAATTTTAATTTTTATTATTTTGTTAGTATTTTGTAAATCCACCTTTGGCTTTCAGCGCTGCCTGAATCCTTCTGGGCCTGATCTCCATCAGATTCAAACATGTTTTGAGCCAAATGATCCCACGTCTCTTCTACCCGTCCCCAAAGTTGGTGCAGGCTTTGTCTTTAGGCTGCTCTATATTGTTACCCTATTAGCTTTGTCCCCTTAGTAAAGTCCTAGACCATAAAAATGATCACTAAATAAAAGGCCCATATCTCTGGAACCACATGACAGATTTTAAAAAAAAGATAAAAGCCAGAATACTCAGGGGGGAGCAGCGGGAATAAAAGAAGACCACAAACTGGCTAATTTTGAACTGGTGACAGGTCATCTTTAAGTGTGAGTTTGACACTATATTAAACCAAAAGAGACAATTGACATCTAAGGCTACTTTCACACTAGCGTCGGGCTCGGCCCGTCGCCGTGCGTCGGGCCGAGGTCCCCGGCGCTAGCGTTGTCCCCGCCGCACAACGGGGGCAGCGGATGCATTTTTCCCACGCATCCGCTGCCCCATTGTGAGGTGCGGGGAAGTGCGGGGAGGTGGGGGCGGAGTTCCGGCCGCGCATGCGCGGTCGGAAAAAGCGGACCGTCGGGAGCAAAAAACGTTACATGTAGCGTTTTTTTCTCCCGACGGTCCGCTACCATACGCCCAAGCGTCGCAAAACGGATTCACCGTTTGGCAATGCGTCGCAAATGCGTCGCAAATGCGTCGCTAATGTTACTCTATGACGAAAAAACGTATCCAGCAAAAACTTTTGCTGGATGCGGCGTTTCGCAAAAACGACGCATTTGCGACGTATTGCAGTTAACGCTAGTGTGAAAGTAGCCTAAGGCAAAGTTCACATTTGCAGTCAGCGCCGCAGCGTCGGGCGCCGCAGCGTCGCCACATAATAACATGGGGGCGCATGGACATGCGTCGCACTTGCGTTTTGCGCCGCATGCGTCACTGCGGCGCCCGCGTCCGGGCGCAGAGGACGCAGCAAGTTGCATTTTTGCTGCGTCCAAAATCAATGAAAAAAAGGACGCATGCGGCGCAAAACGCAGCGTTGTGCATGCGTTCACATTTGCGTTGTGCGTTGCGTCGCCGCCGCTGCGGCGCACAACGCAAATGTGAACGTAGCCTAAGTCTCGCATCTCTGCGAGAGAAATTGACATGCTGCGGTCTGGAAAGACGCGCCACATGTCCGTCTCCACGGATGAGCCGCAGGCGTCCCTGCACGCACAGTCGACATGAATTCTTAAAATCCCATCCACTATGCTGTAACACCTGGCCGCTGCGGGTTGGATGCTGCACAAGTACACAGCGTCCATCCTGCAGCGTTCACTGATCGTCTGCACATACCCTAAGAGTAAGAATCATGGTATGTGGTCTAAGGAACCATAAATCTCAATGTCATTTGCACACATCTTGTATTTTCTCTTGCCGTTAGATTGTCTGTTGATATCTCATATTTAATATGGCTTTTCAAAATAATTAATAACATTTGCCATTCTTTTCATAGCTACTCACAACAAGCTCAATTTCGGAGGCCGCTCTCTTGTGAATGTCATGTTCATTTCTGCAAAAAAATAAATGAAATCATTTGGTGTTGGACTGGCAGCTCATTCAGTGGAGAATCCACAACATATTTTTATATTCATTTAACCTCATTAGCATCAGACAATACAATGCGCAGGAGTTTGCCATATATCGGTTCCATGTCATATTTTCTTCAGACACAGGAAAGAAAATGATCCAGCTCCTGATACGTTATGAAAAAATTAAAGAATTTTTCTTGTTCATTTAAAAGAAAATATCCAAAAACATTCGCCAAAAAACAGTTGGAAAACGGGGGAAACATAGGAGGAAAAAACATATAGTCACCAGACGCGTTTCTAACAGGAAAGGGTCTTAGACTTAGTGTGAATAAACACTGTATCATGGGAGGAACCTTATATACCCATCAGGTTAACTTGAAGACGTGTGTAACATTCAGCACAAAGAAAAAAAAAAGGGAGAAAAAGAAAAACCAAAAAGGCGAAAAGGACATGCTGGAATAGCGAAAAAAAATTAACCTACAAATGAAAATAAAGAAAAATAATGAAAACAAAAAAATGTATAATACAATTAATAATGTAACAAAATTTCTTTCTGAAGGTTTAGACCTAGAGGAACCCGTGTATCTAGAGCAAAGATCCAATGTTCTTCTCTATTATGTAATGTCTCATTTCTATTACCACAGCACACTTTTTTAAATATACAGTACAGACCAAAAGTTTGGACACACCTTCTCATTTAAAGATTTTTCTGTATTTTCATGACTATGAATATTGTAAATTCACACTGAAGGCATCAAAACTATGAATGTGGAATTATATACTTAACAAAAAAGTGTGAAACAACTGAAAATATGTCTTATATTCTAGGTTCTTCAAAGTAGCCACCTTTTGCTTTGATGACTGCTTTGCACACTCTTGGCATTCTCTTGATGAGCTTCAAGAGGTAGTCACCGGGAATGGTTTTCACTTCACAGGTGTGCCCTGTCAGGTTTAATAAGTGGGATTTCTTGCCTTATAAATGGGGTTGGGACCATCAGTTGTGTTGTGCAGAAGTCTGGTGGATACACAGCTCATAGTCCTACTGAATAGACTGTTAGAATTTGTATTATGGCAAGAAAAAAGCAGCTAAGCAAAGAAAAACGAGTGGCCATCATTACTTTAAGAAATGAAGGTCAGTCAATCCGAAAAATTGGGAAAACTTTGAACGTGTCCCCAAGTGCAGTTGCAAAAACCATCAAGCGCTACAAAGAAACTGGCTCACATGAGGACCGCCCCAGGAAAGGAAGACCAAGAGTCACCTCTGCTTCTGAGGATAAGTGTATCCGAGTCACCAGCCTCAGAAATCGCAGGTTAACAGCAGCTCAGATTAGAAACCAGGTCAATGCCACACAGAGTTCTAGCAGCAGACACATCTCCACAACAACTGTTAAGAGGAGACTTTGTGCAGCAGGCCTTCATGGTAAAATAGCTGCTAGGAAACCACTGCTAAGGACAGGCAACAAGCAGAAGAGACTTGTTTGGGCTAAAGAACACAAAGAATGGACATTAGACCAGTGGAAATCTGTGCTTTGGTCTGATCAGTCCAAAATTGAGATCTTTGGTTCCAACCACCGTGTCTTTGTGCGACGCAGAAAAGGTGAACGGATGGACTCTACATGCCTGGTTCCCACCGTGAAGCATGGAGGAGGAGGTGTGATGGTGTGGGGGTGCTTTGCTGGTGACACTGTTGAGGATTTATTCAAAATTGAAGGTATACTGAACCAGCATGGCTACCACAGCATCTTGCAACGGCATGCTACTCCATCCGATTTGCATTTAGTTGGACCATCATTTATTTTTCAACAGGACAATGACCCCAAACACACCTCCAGGCTGTGTAAGGGCAATTTGACCAAGAAGGAGAGTGATGGAGTGCTACGCAGGATCTCCTGGCCTCCACAGTCACCAGACCTGAACCCAATCGAGATGGTTTGGGGTGAGCTGGACCGCAGAGTGAAGGCAAAACAACAAGGTCTAAGGGCCAACAAGTGCTAAGCATCTCTGGGAACTCCTTCAAGATTGTTCGAAGACCATTCCCGGTGACTACCTCTTGAAGCTCATCAAGAGAATTCCAAAAGTGTGCAAAGCAGTCATCAAAGCAAAACGTGGCTACTTTGAAGAACCTAGAATATAAGAGATAATTTCAGTTGTTTCATACTTTTTTGTTAAATATATAATTCCACATGTGTTAATTCATAGTTTTGATGTCTTCAGTGCAAATTTACAATTTTCATAGTCATGAAAATACAGAAAAACCTTTAAATGAGAAGGTGTGTCCAAACTTTTGGTCTATACTGTATGTTCAATCACATAGATTGGAAAACTAGTTGCCTTTCTGTTATGAACATCCACAAAATGTTTAGAAGCATTAGACATAGTACGATTAGAGGGGTGTTCAATATCATATAGGTGTTCCCTTATTCGTGTTTTGAGTTCTCTAGTTGTGGAACCTCTCTCTATTCTCTCTCTATTATGTACATAACATGGTCTTTATTACAATTTAGGAAACTCCTAATAGGATAAATGCAGAAATTATCACTGCTGGAAAAAGCATGTCCTACCACTCCAGCAATCAGAAAATTAGGAGCCCCAATCAGGGCATAACTGTATGCAAACCTTTTGTAAACGGGTGAGCCCATACATATGTGGAAATATTTATTTTATGCTACCATGTTTTGCCAGATAACGGTTGTTTTGCTTTTCATGAAGATTTATGAGCTTAAAAAAATCTTTCCATTTGAGTGAAAACTTGCTGCCTCTGCGTCAACCTCAAATTGATGCCAGTGAGTGATTCCCTACAATATTTGTGTGAAAATTATATATATAAAAATATGAACAACGCATACACATATACACAGCGATATATATATATATACAAAATAATAAAAAAACATACAAAAGGAAGACCCTCCACATATAAAATTACCGTAGGTATACTGATGAAGGTGCAACAATGTAATGTTAATACTGTTGACATGTTTTTTTAATCTTTTAGACAACATGTGCTTGGTGCGCCCCGCATATATAGCTTATTTCACAGACATCCTATAAGGTGAAGCAGAGATTTGCTTCTTTAATTGAAAATATTTCTGTTCCATCTGAATTAGTGAAATATTTTCTAAAGATTCTTTTCATCAGTGACGGCCTGCAACAAGAACATTTATCGCATGGCGGGAAATCAACCCCCCTTTGGATAAAAAGTGAGTATCCGTCCCGAGGTGCCTGTGTTAGCTTTCAGCTATACCCTGGCGAGGAGGAACCATGATTCCTCAAAACACATAGGTCTTTTAACCTCCCTAGTGGGATCCAAGAAGTATCATTTCTCCTTGCGGAGAGTGACATGATAAGCATGTCGAGGTGAGGAGACTTAAAGCCGCAATGCTCGTCTGGGAAATATGCAAATTGTCTCTTCAGAGAGGAAGAGGACTAGACCCTAGATCTAGACCCTTTAACGAGCCTTGTCACATGACTTAGGATAAGAGCCAAACCAGATCTCAATTTGTAGACACTTCCAATAGGTGGCTCTAGAGTTAAAGCCAGAATGCACCTCTGGGAAATATCCAAATTGTCTCTTCAGAGAGGAAGAGGACTAGAACTCTAGAGCCACCTATTGGAAGTGTCTACAAATTGAGATTCTGGTTTGGCTCTTATCCTAAGTCATGTGACAAGGCTCGTTAAAGGGTCTATTTTGACTGTTAGGATCGCTACTTCCAATAGGTGGCTCTAGAGTTCTAGTCCTCTTCCTCTCTGAAGAGACAATTTGCATATTTCCCAGAGGTGCATTGTGGCTTTAAGTCTCCTCATCTCGGCATGCTTAACATGTCACTCTGATACTTGAAATGATACTTCTTGGATCCCGGTCAGACGCCTCTTTCTCAGCTAAACCAGATCTCCACTTTGCACTGACGAGGGGCAGTTCCACGAAACACAGTGTCTGCAAATTGAGATCTGGTTTGGCTCTTATCCTTAGTCATGTGACAAGGCTCGTTAAAGGGTCGACATTGACTGTTAGGATTGCTACTTCCAATAGGTGGCACTAGAGTTCTAGTCCTCTTCCTCTCTGAAGAGACAGCCTCCCTAGTGATCATCTATTGTGTCATCACAAGCACATCCAATATTTAGTCGCGTGGTTACCAGGGATGCTACCAGCCGGAGAGCCCTGGTTCCCACCATCCACGCTACTACCAGGACATCGGAGGAGCTTGCAAACGCACAGTGCACTAGACGTTGGGGACCACCACACATCGGACCATGTACAACTATAGGAGCATTGTGCATCTTTGGATTTAGGAGTTT
This sequence comes from Ranitomeya variabilis, assembly GCF_051348905.1. NCBI lineage: Eukaryota > Metazoa > Chordata > Amphibia > Anura > Dendrobatidae > Ranitomeya > Ranitomeya variabilis. The sequence goes on along the minus strand of NC_135239.1, from coordinate 45,576,942 downwards.
GTGGGAGCTGCCGCAATATTTTCTTGGTTTAAAGACATTACTTTTGTTCTTCTGCATGCCCCATCTGATATTTATTGATTTCCTATCTGTTTTATTTCATGAATTCATCATCTGAGCATATTCTTACTCTTTGCATTGCAACAGTATATCTCTTTTATTTTCTGTGCTAGTGCACCCTACCCAGCTCATCCATTTATGCAGTCCAGCTACTTCCGTTACCTTTGTCTGCTTTATCACTTTGCCTATTTATTTTATCTATAGAAATTAATAAATGGTCACAGTTTTCGGTGCTACACCCAATCTTCTTTCCTGCTCAGTACAACGGAGATGAATGGGCACCAACAATAGTACCACAGTTACACTTCAACACGTAGTCCCAATGCATAGACAGCCGTCAGTACAATAAGATGTTTCCTTTAATTGAAACAATTTCCTTCTGGTCATAATCAGAGATTATGCATATAACATTTTCAAGGTTTTTTTTATCACGTGGTACTTACCTGCTTTTAAAATCATACCTCAAACTTATTCTATTTCTAAGTAATTCATCCAGTCTTCTCCTTAAGTTGTTAATATATTGCTCAAATATAGGTTCCAAGCTTCCCGTTTGGGGTCTCGCTCTCTTGATTTGTTCTCTTTGTTCTTGCAGAAGAGTCCATTTAGTTTCAAGTACCTTCTTTTTTTGCTCCAGGGAACCTACCTATTGTCAGAATATAGTAACATAGTAACATAGTTAGTAAGGCCGAGAAAAGACATTTGTCCATCCAGTTCAGCCTATATTCCATCATAATAAATCCCCAGATCTACGTCCTTCTACAGAACCTAATAATTGTATGATACAATATTGTTCTGCTCCAGGAAGACATCCAGGCCTCTCTTGAACCCCTCGACTGAGTTCGCCATCACCACCTCCTCAGGCAAGCAATTCCAGATTCTCACTGCCCTAAAATGATGTTGCCTAACCCCGGGATTGAACCAGGGACCTTTAGATCTTCAGTCTAACGCTCTCCCATCTGAGCTATTTCGGCCAAACACGCAGACAATGTCATTACATTTTAGTCTATACCAGTATGTGATCTTCAGTATGTAGTATACATCGACATGCATGCATAATAATTAAAGGGAATTTGTCAGAATATACTTGCTCAATGATTTGAGAGCAGCATAATATAGGGGCAGAGACCCTGATACCAGCAATGTATCTATTACAGAGCAGCTTGTTTTGAAAAAATCACTGCTTTCTCTTATGTCCATATAACAGTTCTATGAATGCTGAGCTGTGTATAACCTCATCCACATCACTGATTGGCTGATTTCTGTCTAATCAGTGGTGGGGGGCGGTGTTACGCAGAGCAGGACTACATGGCACCAGACATCTAGTCCTCTAGTGATAATTTCCTTCTGATAAAACACTGATTTTAATGGAATTACAACAAGCAGCCCAATAAGTAACATATCCCTGGAATCGGGGTCTTTGCCTCTACACCATGATATTCTTAGATTATATAGCTGAAACCTGCCCTCAGATTTCCTATAATGAGCCTACCATAAGTAAAAATCATACATGTCTTCTAGAAACCTTTTACTTTTGAAAAATATAGAAAATTAGGTAAATTGTTGTATTGTTGAAGTAATAACTCTGGAACGCTTCAACGTTTCCCATCAATCCTGACCGTTTTCTCGTGACATATTGTACTTCATGATAGTTGTCAGATTTGTGCGATATTTATTGCGTTTATTTGTGAAAATATCGGAAATTTGGAGAAAATGTTGAAAATATCACAATTTTCACACTTTTCATTTCTATGCCCTTAAACCAGAGAGTTATGAGAATTATGCCACAAAAATAGTTAATAAATAACATTTCCCACATGTCTACGTTACAGCAGCACAATTTTTGGAACATTTTTTTTTTGTTAATAAGTAAAGAAGGGTTAAAAGTTGACCAGCGATTTCTCATTTTCCAACAACATGTACAAAACCATTTTTTTAGGGACCACTTCACAATTGTGACTTTGAGGTGTTTATATGTCAGAAAATACCCAAATGTGACACCATTATAAAAACTGCAGCCCTCAGGGTGCTCAAAACCACATTCAAGAAGATTATTAACTATTCAGGTTCTTCAGGAACTGAAGCAATGTGGAAGGAAAGAAATTAACATTTATTTTTTTTTGCAATAAATTTAATTTAGATCCATATTTTTTTATTTTCACAAGGGTAACAGGAGAAAATGGACCCCAAAATTTGTTGTTCAACTTCTCCTGGGTATGCAAATACCCCATATGTGGGGGAAAAGGACTGTTGTGGTGCATGGCAGGGCTCGGAAGGGAAGGGGCACAGTTTGACTTTTTGAATGCAAAATTGGCTAGAAATAAGAGCAGACACCATGTCCCTTTTAGAGAGCCATTGATGTACCTAAAGAGTGGAAACTCCCCACCTGTGACCCCGTTTTGGAAACTAGACCCACCAAGGAATTTATCTTAGATGTTTGGAGAGCACCCTGAACCCCCAGATGCTTCACATAAATGTATAACGTTGAGCCATGAAAAAAAAATTACTTTTTCTCCAGAAAAATGTTTTTTAGCCCCATTTTTTATTTTCACATATAACAGGAGAACAGGAGGGTAACAGGAGAAAATGGACCTGAAAAAGTGTTGAGAAATTTTCCCTGAGTTGGCCGCCACCCCATATATGGGGGAAAACTACTTTTTGAGCACACGGTAATTGCTTGGAAGGGAAGTAGTGACTGGTTTGGAGCGCAGACTTTGATGGAATGGTCTGTGCGTGCCATGTCGCGTTTGGAGAGCCCCTGATGTGCCTAAACAGTGGATATCCCCCCAAATCAGGGCCGGCGTTAGGGGCAGGCAGACTAGGCAGCTGCCTGGGGCCCCCTCTGCCCTAGGGGCCCCCAGCCAGGGGCAGACATACTGTTGATGGCACTGCTCCAGGGCCCAGGGGTGGAGGGGGGCCCCTGCAGGCAGGCCCGGTATCATGCAGGGTCGGGCCCCTCTCACTCCCTCCTGTAATCATGGAACATTCAACACCGAGTGTCGGGGAGAGAGCGGGGCGCGAAGTGCAGGAGATCAAAAAGGGGGCGTGTCATGCAGGGAAAGACGCTGGCCAATGAACGCTTTCCTTACCTCACAGTGACCAGACTGAGGAGAGCGCTCACTGGCTGCCGTCTGTACCCCTGCATGGAGCGTCCCAATCGTGAGTACTCGCCTACAGTCAGGGGCCCCGGCTGCACAGCACATAGAGACAGCAGTGGAGGAAGAGCAGGACTTACAGGGGGTCTTCTGCTCCCTCCACTGTTCTGTTCAGAGCAGCTGCAGCGTCTCCTCACAGAGAAGAGATGGGGGAGGAGCTCACTGCAGGGGCAGCACGGCAGCAAAATGTATGCTGTGAAGTGACCTGAAAAGTAATGTGCAGTTATAGTGCTCTTTATAACTTATCTCTTTATAATTTTAGTCATGGAACTTTTTGAATTTGAGTCTTTTCCTCCCTTACTGGGAATTTATCATCAGGTGCTGTCTGCTCTGTGCCCCATCCCCCACAGTGGGGTCTGCAGCCCTCTCCAGCTGAACTGACCTGCAGGGCTCATCTGATCACCTATACAAGATTAGTATGTATGTATGTATGTATATGCTTGTATATGTATGTGTGCATCTGTGTGTATCTATGTGTATGTTTCTATCTGTGTGTATCTGTGTATGTACAGTATATGTGTGTATGTATATGGTATAGTTGTATGGCTGTGTGTGTATGCATGTACAGTATGTGTGTATCTGTGTATGTGAAATAAATTTGTATGGATATATGGTATATATGTATGTTTATGTGCATGTACATACAGTATATGTATATGTGTGTACGGTATGTGTATACTATGTGTATATACTGTATGTGTGTATGTACGGTACGTGTATGTGTATCTGTATGTTCGGTATATGTGTGTGTATGCATGTACGGTATATGTATGTATGTACGGTATGTGCATTTGGGTGTATTTTATATGTATGTACGGTATGTGTGTACTATATGTATATAACTGTATCTGTGTATGTACGGTATATGTGTGTATCTGTGTGTATGTACGGTATATGTGTACGGCATTTGTGTGAATGTACGGTATATGCATGTGTGCATGTACGGTATGTGTATGTATGATGGTATATGTATGTGTATCTGTGTGTACGTACGGTGTATGTATGTGTATTTGTGTGTATGTATGGTATATGTATGTACGGTATGTGTATACTATCAGTGTATATAACTGTATGTGTGTATGCATGTAAGGTGTATGTCTGTGTATGTACGGTATGTGTATCTGTGTGTATGTACGGTGTATGTATGTACAGTATATGCCGGAACAAAAATCATTGTTCTCATCAGCACATCGCCCAGTTAAAACTGCAGATATTCTGCTAAGATGATACTGTATGGGGACAGATTGATTTACTAGTGATCATTCTCTCCCCAGCCAGTGTAAAGAGGCTAGAAACAAGTGGCGAATGACTTCAATATTGTTGATCACGCTCGTTTAGTGGCCTGAAATCAGCGCATGTAGCTACAACCAAAATGTTTCTGTTGGTGCAATATGTTAGCATTTGGGGCCCCATTTTAAACTTTTGCCTAGGGCCCCACTTTGCCTAAAACCGGCCCTGCCCCAAATTTACCTTATTTTGGAAACCAGACTCCTGAAAGAATTTATCTAGAGGCATGGTTTTATAATAATGATTATAATGCTTTTGGTTTAACTGGAGTATGAATTTATAATGTGGTGTTATGTGTATGTTGTGCGGAGTACATCAGATTATAAAAATGTATTGTGTCAACAGAGTAAAAATAAATTGTATTAATTCATGGACATGTGGCACTCTTTAAAGCAATCCTTAATGCAAAGGCTAGGTTTCTCAGTGCAGGTATCACAATGGTAAATTGTGTATTTTTATATTCCCCTCTTGAAGCATACTCTGCACCTTCTTCGCTGTTAGGGGAACCTCGCCTGGAAAATGTTGACCTGAGACGATACGGGCACCATCAGTTTCAGAAGTACTGGAACCCTCAACAAACATTAGGGCTTGATGTCTACCTCCTGAAGCTGAGGGAAGGTCTCCATATTGCTTTATTGCCTGCAGATCGAAAAAAGCACAAAAGCATTGTATAGTGCCAACTATACAATGTGCACACATTTTTTTGTACCATACTTTAGCATTTTGCATGGCACTGTATGGCTTGAGGACCTGATATGAGAGATCTACACCCCCCCATGTAATTATTATAACCCAGTATACAATCTGGCTTTGGGACTTGTGTTTCGGTACCTCTGACATTGACAAGAGAGCTGTTGTCACAGTTTATGGTGGTTAAGATAAGGGTATCCCTCTTGTCCTTATACTTGACCACCAGCATGTTTTCACTGTATTGGGCTCTACTGTCACCTTTTCTCAAAAGTGACCCAATTATAGGCTAAGGGAGACCGCTCTGATTTTTTCGCACGGTGTAGCAAGCAATTGTACCTCTGACAGAGAGAGGCTTGAAGCTCCGGATGATGGTGTAAAAGTTATCTACGTAGAGGTGATACCCTTATCCAGCAGTAGGTGCAGCAATTCCCACACAAGTTTCCCACTCACCCCCTCGACAGGGGGTCATTCAGGGGGTCAATCTGTGTGTCCTTCCCTTCATAGACACTAAATCTGTTGCTGTACCCTGAGGTTCTCTGGCACGGTTTGTGCAGTTTAAATCCATAACTGGCCCTCTTACTGTGCAGGTATTGTTGGACTTTTCGCCTCCCTGTTCAACTATTGGCCACATTTTACATAGACAATCAAACTTAGGATAGTCTCAGAGAGAACACTGTGCATTATCAATATAACGCAAACATTTTTGAATCACTTTAAATTGTGTCCTTATCATGGCCATACCGATTACCGGAGTGCTGTAGAGTAATACTCCAGTATTGCCGAAGCTCTGGTTTTCTGACTATGCCCAAATGCTGCACAATGCAGGCGTGCATCCCATGATGATGTTGGATTTTGGGTGAAAACATGATGGGCATACAACGGGCCACCATAAAATTTAGTATTTCCTCGCTGAAAAAGAATTTGAACAAGTCAATTTCAGCGAGGCCTGTAACTCCAAATTGGATACCCGAGCTGCCCATGAAATCCAGAATAAAAGGCTGATCATTTTCGGGGGGTCGATTGCTGTAGAGGTTGCCTGGTTTCTAGGGATTGCTGGGATTCCCTCCTCACCAGAAAAGGTATGTGGTTGATATCAATTTACAAGTGATTTACATCAGCAATCAACTGGAACCATTGTGCAGAAGAATTTACCTGAAAACATTGGTAAACAGACTGGTGGTGAGTGGAGAGCTACGCTCAAGAAGTCTGAAGAAAGGAATCCCCTCTAGCCTGCAAGTCCAACTGAAAGATTTTGTCCCAAAGATGATCGATAAATATCACCACCTCTCCTACCTTCCAAATGACGTAGGTGCACCACCTGTACCGTTGAAACTGGTGGCAGAAGGATGTCAAATTATGAATGCAAAAAATGTTACAACGTGATCAGCCAACCTTGCTTCTCTAAGCGTAACCATGTTTCTTCTAAGGCTATGTGCACACATCCGGAATTGCCGTGGAAATTTCCGCGGCAATTCCGAGACTCCCTGCCATGGGTAAAACGCATGAGGAATTGGCCTGCGTTTTCCCGCTAAACACTAGCGTTTTGCAAGCGTAATTAGCTTGCAGAATGCTAGCGTTTTCCAAGCGATCTGTAGCATGGCTTGGAAAACTGATTGACAGGTTGGTCACACTTGTCAAACATAGTGTTTGACAAGTGTGACCAAAGTTTTACTATTGATGCTGCCTATGCAGCAACAATAGTAAAAAGATCTAATAATTAAAATAATTAAAAAAATATTGTTATACTCATCTTCCGAAGGCCCCCGGAGTCCTCCCGCCTCTCAGCGGTGCACAAGGCGGCTTCCGGTCCCAAGGATGCTATGCGCGAAGAACCTTTGTGACGTCACGGTCACGTGACCGCGATATCATCCCAGGTCCTGCGCGCATAGCAACCCTGGGATGGGAAGCCGCCGCATGCACCACTGAGAGGTGGGAGGACTCCGGGGGCCTTCGGAAGGTGAGTATAACAATATTTTTTATTTTAATTCATTTTTTTTAACAAAATATGGTACCCAGTCCGTGGAGGAGAGTCTCCTCTCCTCCACCCTGGGTAACATCCGCCCATGCGGGAAGTAAGCAGATCAATGCATTCCTATGTGTGCGGAATCCCCGCGATTCCACAAATTAATGAACATGCTGCTTTTTTTCCGGAATGCGTTTCCGCTCCGGAAAAAAACGCCGCATTTGCACAAAAATTGCGGATTGCATTCTAATAAATAGAATGCTTAATGTAAGCTTTTTTTGCGTTTTTATAGCGAAAAAAACGCAAAAAACCTGAACGTGTGCACACAGCCTTATACAGCTTAATCACCTGCTTAATAGATGCAGATTTTACCTTTCTGAATAGGATATTTTATAGCATGGAAAGATTCACCAAAATATAATTTTTAATACTGATATACTGGACTATAAGACGCACCCCAAATTTTCAGACGAAAAATAGGGAAAAAAATGAATGCGTCAAATGAGGGTCCGTCTTACAGACCAAATTTTTCAGCTTACCGGTGGGGGTAGGGTGTGATCGAGAGCGCTGGCGGAGCGGGGTCACAGGAGGCGTTTGGTGGTCTGGCGATGATCTGACTCATCCCAGGCTGGTGCGGCAGGTTCGGTAGTACGGGGGCTCCGCCATTTTGTGAAAGTTCCCACACATCCATCCCAGGCTGATGCGTGGCAGTTTAAGAGATGATCGGTGGTGTGGGGGCTCCGCTGACATTTTGTGAAATCCCGGAGCCCCTGCACTTCCATTGCTGTAATGTTGTGGTCTCCAGGAAAATGGCAGCTGGAGGGGGCGCATGCGCAGAATGAGATCTTGGGAGACGAGATCTTGGTGCTGAGATCTTGCCTTCCGATATCTCAATCTACACCTACGGCTACCTTTTTCCTGGAGACCAACGCATTTACCCAACAAAAGGGGCCCAGAATGGGGTACATTAACCCAAAAAGGGACCTAGGATTGGGCATATTACCGAAGGAAGGGACCAGGAAAGGGAACATTACCCCAAGAAGGAGCGCAGGATGGGGCACCGTACCCCAGGAAGGGGCCCAGGATGGGACGCATTACCCTAGGACGGGGATCCGCATGGGGACCAAGATGGGGTTCATTCACTCCAGGATGGGACACATTACCGCAGAAAGGGGCACATTATACCATGAAGAAGACCAGGATGGGACACATTACCCCAGGAAGGTGTCCACGATGGGGAACATTAACTTAGGATGGAGACCAGGATGGGGCACTCTAACTCCAGGATCACACACATTACCCCAGAAAAGGGCACATTATACCATTAAGGAAACCAGGATGGGACGGATTACACCAGAAAGGGGCCCAGGATGGGAGACTTTACTCCAAGAAGGGGCCCAAGATGGGACACATTATCCAAGGAAGGGAACTAGGATGGGGCACATTACCCCAGGAAGGGGACCAAGAAGTAACACATTACCTAATGAAGGGGCCCATGATGGGCCACATTACCCCTGGAAAGGGCAAGGGATGGGGCACGTTACCAGAGAAAGGGGGCCAGAATGGGACACATTAACCCCAGAAAAGGGACCGGGGTGGGGCTCATTAGCCCAGAAAGGGGCACAGGATGGGGCACATTTACCCAACAAAAGGGGCCGAGGATGGGGTACCTTAACCCAGGAAGGAACCCAGGATTGGGCATATTACCGTAGGAAGGGGACCAGGAAAGGGAACATTACCCAAGGAAGGATCCCAGGATGGGGCACGTTACTTCAGAAAGGGGCTCATGATGGGGCAAAATACCACAGAAAGGAGACCAGGATGGGGCACATTACCCCAGGATGGGGCATATTACTCCAAGGAAGGGAACCATGATGAGGCACATTACCACAGGAATGGGCCCAGCATGGGACACATTAACACCAGAAAAAGGCCCAGGATAGGGCACATAATCCCAGAAAGTGGACAAAAATGGGGCACATTACCACAGGAATGGGCCAGTGATGGGACACATTACCCCAGAGAGGAAACCAGAATGGGGCACATTACGACTAGAATAGGGCACATTATCCTGAGAAAAGGGCTCAGATTGGGGCACATTACTGCAGAAAGGGGAACAGGATGGGGCACATTACCTCAGGAAGGAGACCAGGAAAGGACACATTACCCCAGGAAGGGACACATTATACCATGAAGGAGACCAAGATGGGACACATTACCCCAGGAGGGGGACCAGGATGGAGTACATTAACCAAGGAAGGGGCCTACAATCTGGGACATCAACCCCAGGAAAAGGCCCAGAATGGGGCACTTTAACCCCCTAAAGAGGTTCATCATTGTGTACATTACCCCAGAAAAGGTACCAGGATGGGGCACATTACCCCAAGAGTGGGACCAGGGTAGGGCACATTATCCCCAGAAATGGAACCAGAATGGGACACATTATTTTCAGAAAAGGGACCCGTATGGGACACATTATCCCCAGGACGGGGGCCAGAATGGCACATATTACACCAGGTTGGGACACACTACTCCAGAAAGGGTCCCAGGATGGGACATATTAGCCACTGGAAGGGGACCAAGATGGAGAGCATTAACCTTGGAAGGGGACAAGGACAGGCTGTATTACTCCAGAAAGGGGCCCAGGATGGGACCCATTAACCCAGGGTAGAGCACATTAACCCAGGAAAGAGACCAGGATTGGCCACAATACTCTAAGAAGAGGACCTGGGTGAAGCACATAACCCAGGAAAGGACTTAGGATGGAGCTTATTTTCCCTGGAAAAGGCCAAGAACGGGGCACATTATCCCAGAAAGGGGCACATTATCACAGGATGGGGACATTATTTCAGGAAGGGGACCAGGATGTATGACATTATACCAAGAAAAAGGCCTGGTTGGGAGAAATTATCCCAGGACTGGGCCAGGTATTGGGGGACATTATTACTGGAAAGGCTGAAGATGAGGGACATTATACCAAGAAGAATCGCAGCATGGAAGATATTATTACTGGATGGGGCCCATGATGGGCCACATTATAACAGAAGATGCCAGGATGAGGTACATAATTATAAGGGGTGCAAACACATATGTCTTTGTAGGATCTAGAATGCTAGAAGGACACAGGACAGGGACTAAAGCCTTGTGCACACTTGCAGGATTTACAGCAAAAATCTGCTGCAAATCCTAATGTATTTACAGGAAACATGTTGCGTAAGTAAGTGTTTTTGCCATGTTTTTTACATTCTTTTTTGTTGCATATTTTCCCCACTCATTTGTATGGGTGAAATACTCCACAATAATTTTATTATGCAGATTTTAATCTGCTGCAAATCTGGAAAGAAAAAATAAGCACCGTGTTCATGAGCTTTGCTAGTGTGGGAGTGGTGAAGATGGTGTACCACTCTCTAACACCCAAAGTGGTTAAATGAATTTTATAGTTATGTATGTTATCTGAGAGCAAAACCCCCTTTGGCTGTTATATAGCCTAAACAGGGTTAGCTGTAAAGGCCAACCCAGATTGGGGAGGGAGAACTGAGAGTTAGTGTCAAGTTCAGGAAGTGTTAGTTCAGTTAGAGAGAGTCTGGTGAAGTGCTAGGAGTGGTCATATGGAGTGGGCTGCTAGGGCCAACATGAACCTGCTATTCGGGGCAGTGAATTGCCATAGTACCCTTCCAAGTGAGTGTGGCTGTCAGGCTTGGGACCTCGAGATGGAAGTTGGGAGCCCTTTGGGCATACTAAGCTTGCCGTGCTGCAGGGAAAGATGGACTCAGACTCAGGCAGAAGGTAATGGATTCGGGGTGCACTGCCTTCGGGGGAGAAGAATTTCTAGAGGAGTTATCAAGAGGGATGCTCTACCCACACCAAGAACTAGGGCTGAAGTTATGTCCAATACTTGTGGGAAGGACTGTAACCTATTGTGCCCTATCCTACATGCCTCATTGTAATGACCATAAACTGCTCAGTAAAAGTTTGACTGTTGTAAAGAATTCAGTGTCCCATGGATTGTGTGCTGTGAAGGTTCTGGAAGATGGAAGCCTGGAGCCAGTGGAGGCCATGGGCCACAAGTAAGTGTGATGCACCCCACACGCAGCAACACACCGGGATAGGGACACGATTTTCCTTTGGTGAGCTAGAGCATGCTGAAGCAGCAGCTTGTCCATGACTACCTCACCTGGGCACCTTACATTTGGCATAGTTGGTAGGATGTGGGGTAAGGAAGACATGTGGTGTTGATGGAAGAGTGCCAGAATTTTTTCCGCCAAGATGGCAGTCAGAAGCATGGATTACAAGATGGCAACAGCAGCAGTGAAGAGAAGAAGAAAAACCCGCCTGTTGTGGGAGTGTTCACTCAATGAAGGATGTGCCCTGCAGCTAGGATCCAGCCCAGAGTGGGAGGTGTGTACCTAAGGAGGGTGTGGTGCAATGAAAGGCGCGACCCATCAGAGGGTAGATGGCAAAGACAAGAGGTGTGGCCGGAGGTGGAGCTGCTAACAGTGAAGAATTACGTGGAGGTTGCTTCAGAATTTTGGCCCAGGAAGAGGTCTTCTGCAGACAACCGACTGTCATGCCAATCCACTGGTGCCCCACGATTATGTGACAGGTGCATAAAAGGCATGTCTTGTGACGGGCTTCCACTTGGCGTGTGTTAAATGCCGCTGTTATAGATTGACAACGGCATTTAACCTGTTAACAGCAGCAGGTGGATCTCGGATCCGCTTCACATTGGTTTATGCTACATGTAATAAACCAAATGAAAATCTTCAAGAGCCGATCTATCACACTATTAAAAGACAACAAGTTAATTAATTTATAAACACCTAAAGATGTTTACAGCAGAAATGTGAGAAATATTTACTCGTTTCATTGCTTCAAGCAATAACACATTAGTTATAAACACAAAAATCATCTTGTTATGTATAGTGCCGTCCCGTACTATATAACACCCTCTCTTGTTATGTATAGCATCATCCCTTATTACATAGTGTCTTCTATGTATGTTATGCATAGACTAGTACATAACTGAAAAAAATTAGCGCGGCACACCAGAGCACTTTTGTGTTTGTCACAAGATCTATCCAATGACCTCCCAAAAACATTGGGTTCTGAGGGGGATACCCATGCACTTATACTACCCGCAGTCTTAACCACTGTGCTTTTTACAGCATTTTTTCAACAATATTGGCAAGAAAAATGGTGCATTTTTGTTGCGTTTTTCATGCATTATGGATGCTTCTAAGTTGAATAGAAACATTAAATAAAGCAAAAATATTGAAAGAATGTGGTTCTAAAAAAAAAAGGACTGCAGCTCAAACAAATGCAAGGAAAAAATACAGCGTGTGAATGAAATTTTACAAATCTGATTTATTTTGCTGCTACTGTAAAATGCTGCTTTTTTCCGCACTAAATAACTCATGGAAAAGACTGTACCAAAACTTTACATGTGAACAAGACCTTACAGTTAGAACTACTATAGATCTTATTCAGGAATTACAGCAGAGCAGCAAAGGCTTGGGATGGCATTCTAGTGCAGGTGAACTACTTTACTTTTGAAAACGCGATGCACATGCAAACATTAATAAACATTCATCCTCATATCAATTGCCCAACATTTAAATCTTCCTGCTACCCCTTTAAAAGGAAACTTGTCATTATAAATATTCTGACTAGTGATGAGCGAGTATACTCGTTGCTCGGGTGGTCTCCGAGCATTTGTGAGTGTTCGGAGATTTAGTTTTGTTGACTCAGCTTCATGATTTACTGCTGCTATCCAGGTAGAAGTACATACATGTGGGGGTTGCCTGGTTGCTAGGGAATCCCCACATGTATTCAAGCTGTCTAGCAGCCTTAAATCATGCAGCTGCGGCGATGAAAACTAAATCCCCGAGCAGTCATAAATACTCGGAGATCACCCGAGCGTGCTCGGGATTACCCGAGCAACGAGTATACTCTCTCATCACTAATTCTGACCAATATTCTACCATCTTGTGACAGAGTTGGAGGAGCGGAACAGAATTATACTGTATATAGTGAAAAAAGAATAAGTACAACTTCAACTTTGATCATTTACCATAATTCTCTAATTCTGCTCTGGAAATAAGCAGGGATTTAAATGAACAATATTCAAGTTATTCTGAACCCATAAACCTATTGAGTTTAGCCAGTGGTGAAATCCAAATAGTGTTTAGTATTTAGCGTTTTGGATTCTGTGGTAATATAGTTAAGGAACAGACTACTGCATATATAAGGGTTTATACAGTGACTACCCCACATGGTCATGTGCACTCCATAAGTTTTTAGTGTTGTTTGTCTTATGCACCTTGCACTTTTGTTAAGTTTGTTGCTTTTAGAGCATTTTATAAAATTTAATTAAAGGTTATATTTTAATCCAAAACACTAAATACTATCCATAAACCTATGCATCAATCTGCTCAGCTCCTCCTGCTCTATAACATACAGATGAGAATTCTTGTTCTATGTGACGTATTCCCTTTAGCAAAGTAAACAGTCACTAGTTGCCATTTTACAGAAATTAATTAACCCCTTCGCGCCATGCGCCGTACTAGTACTGCGCTGCCGGCACTGCATTAGTGCCAGCCGCAGTACTAGTACGGCGCACCGATCACCGCGGTCTCGCGCTGAGCGCCGGGGTGATCGGGTGCGGGTGTCAGCTGTATATGACAGCTGACACCCCGCAGCAATGCCCACAATGACCTGGCTAGCCGGCGCCTGCTGAGAGTTGCTGAGAGCAGGCGCCGGAAAGCGTCCTCAACTTGCCTCTCAGATCGCTGATTTGACAGAGTGCTATGCACACTGTCAGATCAACGATCTGATCTAATACAGTGATGTCCCACCCTGGGACAATGGTAGAAAGTGAAAAAAAAAATGTATAAAAAAAAAAAAATCCCCAAATAAAGAAAAAAAGAAAACATTTCCCAGTAAATGTTTAAAAAAACAATAAAAGTACACATATTTGGTATCGCCACGTCCGTAACGACCCACTCTATAAAAATATCCCACTAGTTAACCCCTTCAGTGAACACCGCAAAAAATAAAAATAAAAAACAAGGCAAAAAACAACGCTTTATTATCATACAGGCAAACAAAAAGTGGAATAACACGAGATCAAAAAAACGGATATAAATAACCATGGTACCGCTGAAAACATCATCTTATCCCGCAAAAAAAAGCCGCAATACAGCATTATCAGCAGAAAAATAAAAAAGTTATAGCTCTCAGAATAAAGCGATGCAAAAACAATTATTTTTTTATATAAAATAGTTTTTATTGTGTAAAAGCGCCAAAACATAAAAAAATTACATAAATGAGGTATCGCTGAAATCGTACTGACCTGAAGAATAAAGCTGCTTTATCAATTTTACCACACGTGGAACGGTATAAAAGCCCCCCCTAAAAGAATTTCAGGAATTGCTGGTTTTTGTTCATTCCGCCTCCCAAAAATCGGAATAAAAAGCGATCAAAAAATGTCATGTGCCCGAAAATGGTTCCTATAAAAACATCAACTCGTCCCGCAAAAAACAAGATGTTACATGACTCTGTGGGCCAAAATATGGATAAATTATAGCTCTCAAAATGTGGTGATGCAAAAACTATTTTTTTGCAATAAAAAGCGTCTTTTAGTGTGTGACAGCTGCCAACCATAAAAATCTGCCAAAAAAATGCTATAAAAGTAAATCAAACCCTCCTTCATCACCCCCTTAGTTAGGTAAAAATAATAAAGCTTTAAAAAATGTATTTATTTCCATTTTCCCATTAGGGTTAGGGCTAGGGTTAGGGTTAGGGTTGGGGTTAGGGTTAGGGCTGGGGTTAGGGTTTCAGTTAGAATTGGGGGTTTCCACTGTTTAGGCACATCAGGGGCTCTCCAAACGCGACATGGCGTCCGATCTCAATTCCAGCCAATTCTGCTTTGAAAAACTAAAACAGTGCTCCTTCCCTTCCGAGTTCTCCTGTGCGCCCAAACAGTGGTTCCCCCCAACATATGGGGTATCAGCGTTCTCAGGACAAGTTGGACAACAACTTTTGGAGTCCAATTTGTCCTGTTACCCTTGGGAAAAATAAAAACGTGGGGGTTAAAATATAATTTTCGTGGAAAAAAAAATATTTTTTATTTTCACGGCTCTGCGTTATAAACTGTAGTGAAACACTTGTTGATTCAAAGTTCTCACACCACATCTAGATAAGTTCCTTGGGGGGTCTAGTTTCCAATATGGGGTCACTTGTGGGGGGTTTCTACTGTTTATGTACATCAGGGGCTCTGCAAATGCAACATGACGCCTGCAGACCAATCCATCTAAGTCTGCATTTCAAACGGCGCTTCTTCCCTTCCGAGCTCTGCCGTGCGCCCAAACAGTGGTTCCCCCCCATATATGGGGTATCAGCGTACTCGGGACAAATTGGACAACAACTATTGTGGTCCAATTTTTCCTGTTACCCTTGGGAAAATAAAAACGTGGGGGCTAAAATATCATTTTCGTGGAAAAAAAAATATTTTTTATTTTCACGGCTCTGCGTTATAAACTGTAGTGAAACACTTGTTGGTTCAAAGTTCTCACAACACATCTAGATAAGTTCCTTGGGGGGTCTAGTTTCCAATATGGGGTCACTTGTGGGGGGTTTCTACTGTTTAGGTACATCAGGGGCTCTGCAAATGCAACATGACACCTGCAGACCAATCCATCTAAGTCTGCATTTCAAACGGCGCTCCTTCCCTTCCGAGCTCTGCCGTGCGCCCAAACAGTGGTTCCCCCCCATGTATGGGGTATCAGCGTACTCAGGACAAATTGGACAATAACTTTTGTGGTCCAATTTCTCCTGTTACCCTTGGGAAAAAAAATTGCAGGCTAAAACATCATTTTGTGGAAAGAAAAAATGATTTTTTAATTTTCACAGAGCTACATTCTAAACTTTATTGAAACAATTGGGGGTTAAAAGTTCTCACCACACATCTAGATAAGTTCCTTAAGGGGTCTTCTTTCCAAAATGGGGTCACTTGTGGGGGGTTTCCACTGTTTAGACACGTCAGGGGCTCTCCAAACGCGACATGGGTTCCGATCTGAATTCCAGCCAATTTTGCATTGAAAAGTCAAAAGGCGCTCCTTCCCTTCTGAGCTCTGCCATGTGCTCAAACAGTGGTTTATCCCCATATGTGAAGTATCAGCGTACTCAGAACAAATTGCACAACAACTTTTGGGGTCCAATTTATCCTGTTACCCTTGGGAAAATAAAAAATTTGGGGCAAAAAGATAATTTTTTGTGAAAATTAATATGACTTTTTTTATGGCTCTACATTATAAACTTCTGTGAAGCACTTGGAGGTTCAAAGTGCTCACCACACATCTAGATTAGTTCCTTAGAGGGTCTACTTTCCAAAATGGTGTCACTTGTGGGGGTTTCCACTGTTTAGGCACATCAAGGGCTCTCCAATCGTGACATGGGTTCCGATCTCAATTCCAGCAAATCTTGCATTGAAAAGTCAAATGGCGCTCCTTCCCTTCCGAGCTCTGCCATGTGCTCAAACAGTGGTTTACCCCAACATGTGGGGTATCAGCGTACTCAGGACAAATAGTACAACGACTTTTGTGGTCCAATTTCTCCTGTTACCCTTGGTAAAATAAAACAAATTGGATCTGAAGTAAAAATTTTGTGAAAAAAAGTTAAATGTTCAATTATTTTTAAACATTCCAAAAATTCCTGTGAAGCACCTGAAGGGTTAATAAACTTTTTGAATGTGGTTTTGAGTACCTTGAGGGGTGCAGTTTTTAGAATGGTGTCACTTTTGGGCATTTTCTGTCATATAGACCCCTCAAAGTCACTTTAAGTGTGAGGTGGTTCGTAAAAAAAATGGTTTTGCAAATTTTGTTGCAAAAATGAGAAATCGCTGGTCAACTTTTAACCCTTATAACTCCCTAACAAAAAAAAAATTATGTTTCCAAAATTGTGCTGATGTAAAGCAGACATGTGGGAAATGTTGTTTATTAACTATATTATGTGATATAACTCTCTAGTTTAAGGGCATAAAAACTAAAAGTTTGAAAATTGCTAAATTTTCATAATTTTCGACAAATTTTTGTTTTTTTCACAAATAAATGCAAGTCATATCGAAGAAGTTTTACCACTATCATGAAGTACAATATGTCACGAGAAAACAATGTCAGAATCACCAGGATCCGTTGAAGCGTTTTCAGAGTTATGACCTCATAAAGTGACAGTGGGCAGAATTGTAAAAATTGGCCCTGTCACTTAGGTGAAAACAGGCTTCGGGGTGAAGGGGTTAAACATATCTAACAAGACATTATTATTTATTATTTTAGATATACTGTATGTGCTCAAATTGCACTGTAAAATTAATTGCTGATATTTTTCATTTCAAGAGCCTTACCTCTAACACATCCTTTAAGAACTCGTCTTCTGACTCGGCTTTTGACAAATAAAGAAAAAACATGTCAGCTCAACGTGTATATATGTAAACTTTATGTTTTAGCAGTAAATTTCAATAGAACACATTACATATCTACTGTACATACCTGCACGGAGGCTGAGACTGGACAGTACAAAGAGTATGATGATCTTCATTCTGCAGGCAGTGGAGATCGGGGCATGAATAACATGGATCAGTACAATTCTTTTAAAGAACTAAAATGGGCGGCAATCCTAAACACACAGGATGGCACTGCGCACATTGGAAACTGTCCTAGACATAATGAGAACTATTTAAATCAAGTTTCTTGTTTTAGTTAAGACAACATTTACCATTTGCCAACATTTCACATCCTGCATTAAATGTAAACATTAAACTTCAACTTTTGTTTCAGCCAGATTTTTCTCCAAGAGAAAACCTATTTTGAAAAATGCATTAAAGAATGTCTCTTCAGTGTTTGGAGTGATAAATTAACAATACAGGCAAATAATTATCCATCATGCAATACCATCAGGGATGTGTTTGATTGGCTCAAAAATGTATTGTGCAGCAGGATCCCGACCCAAAACAGACTGCCAATGTCATTAAAAGCAATCTTCAGTGTAAAAAAACAAGAAGGAGTTCTGGAAGTGACAATATGGCCCCATCGATCTCAACATCATTTAGTCTGTGTGGGATTAAATGAATAGACAGAAGGATTTACACAAGCCTCATACACAGAAGATCTGTGGTTAGTTTTCCAAGATGTTTGGAACAAACTCCCTGCTGAGTTCCTTCAAATATCGTGTAACACGTGTATCTGGATGAATTGACACTTTGAAAGCAAAGGGCAGCCACACCTAATATTGATGTGATTTATAATTCTCTTTTGTTCCTTTACCTTTGCATGTAGTTAATTGACAAAAACAAACTATTACTTCTATTTTTAAAATAGAAATAAAAGCATTCTTCTTTTGCAGATTTTTTTTTCACGCCTGCCTTAATTTTTAAAGTTGATTATAGTCAAAAAGTTAAGAGATATTGTGGTAACACGGGGGCCAGTGGGTGCTCTTGTCCACTGGCCTGGCTGTTTTAAGAAAAATCGCATGGACCAGGGCTCATCCCGCTGACATCTGCTCTCCTTTCCCGTGGGCAGCATACTACTCAGACAGCACAGGGTGAGAGGGTAAAACAGTGTGGCAATACTTTATTAAACAACCAACAGACAATAACATATAGTACAATATGAGAAATTACACAAGATGGTGCAAAATTACAGAGTCTCACCCTTCTGCTGGCTCGCCGGGATTAGAGGAGCTGTGACTTCTAGGCTTCCAGGGCCGAATACCCCCACCAATGGCACCTCACTCTTGGCGGGCACTAACATAGAGGAGGCAACGACAAGCGTAGGAAACTGACAGTCCATTGAGGTTTGTGGCCAGGTGACCTGATTGTCCCAGCTGGGATTTTCCAAACGTCTTTGAGGGTTCAATGATGGTCCATGGAACAGCTCTGTAGTCCATCAGTTGGAGCCATAATGACATGGCTACTGTCATGTACAATGTTCCCGACTGGTTTTGTAAAGGATCCAGATGAAAGGGCAAATCCTCCTTTTATAGTTCTCAACTCTCATTCAGACTTTTTTCCACAAGATTGGGGGAGGTAATTTCTCATTGCTCCAGTGTTCAAACAACATGCATAGGTTGTTCTTCATATTTTCAGAGCAACAATGAGTAATCAACATATTAACAAACATCGATTGTTCTATTATCCTGTGCCTTTGTTTCCCAAGGATAATAGAACAATACTACAACTGCAATAGTAGGACAGATACAATATGCAAACAGCAGCCATTCAACAAACATTAATTCAATTGACAATAAGAGTCAACATTCAGTCCACTCTCAATACCTCATGTCCTTGGGCCTAGTGAAATAATAAGTCTGGATAACTAAGAATAAATGCTGTGTCATCACAGATACAGTATATCGCTTTCCTGCATGGTGATTGGTGCCAAGCGGTCACATGGGCATGTATAGAGCAACTTCAGCCCCTGTGGTCAGCTCACAGACCCAGTACCTCTGCCACTCTGAATTTGATTGATGGGGTTGGGCTAGCAAACTCACAGCATGCACCGCTTGCTTCAATTTTTGAAGTTCCAACAGTATCAATACATAAAAGTCGGATGCTATTACTGTATGGGGGTAGAAAAGGTGTACAGTATGTCTATATGGGTTCCACTGGGGAGGGGCACATGGACATTAATACTTTATGGGGATACAAAAGGGAATTTTACTTTTGTATGGAGAAATACGCATTAATATATCACAATTGTTAACTTTTTTATTTTTGGGAACACTGTTACTGCGGGGGGACAAAAAGGTGATAATATTATGAATATCACACTATGGACGTTTTTTATGCTTCTACAGGTCTGGGACATAAGGGTGACACTGTTATTGTGTAGGGCATAAGGATGGCACTATGACCCTTTTCTTCTTCATCCAGTGCAGTTAACAAGTGGGATAAAATATGAGAAAAGTGCACAACAAGTGATAAACCATAAAAGTCTGTGTGTCATTTTCTTCAGAGACACATCATGGCTGGAAGAAGTCATAGCAGTCTGTGCCAGATGGAAAAAAAAGATAAAATGATTTGCTTCAACTTGAGCCATCACTGGTGAGTCACTGGATTTACCTGTACACTTACTCTTGTGTATAATGTTACTTCTAATAATACTCAGGTTAGTACTGTGGTTTCTGTTCTGTAGTGATCAGTATGGTAATATTATTCAGTCCCTATGAGGTGATTACAGTGAGGAAAATAAGTATTTGATACACTGCCGATTTTGCAAGTTTTCCCACCTACAAAGAATGGAGAGGTCTGTATTTTTTATCGTAGGTACACTTCACCTGTGAGAGATACAATCTAAAAAAAAGACAGAAAATCCCATTGTGTGATTTTTAAATAATTAAATTGCATGAAATAAGTATTTGATCACCTACCAAACAGCAAGAATTCTGTCTCTCACCGACCTGTTAGATTTTCTACTCTGCACTCATTACTTGTATTAATTGCACCTGTTTGAACTTGTTACCTGAAATCTTGTGCTAAGAATCTCATGTGTTTTTTCATAAATTTCACAAGCCATTATGCTATTCACATTTCATGTATCGCACACTTCCTTGCTTTAGCACAGTAAATTTTGAGTGCAGCCATTGATCTATTTGCTATATGACTTTTTTTGGTTATGCACCAGTTCAGACTAGATTGCTGTTCAGTCAGTTTTCCTATATTTACTATGTACTATTTTTTCTGACTTGAACGCCCCGCCCTTCACCATGCTGTGATTTTAATTACATCCAGACACAGTTGGTTCTGAGCCTCCTATAAATGCAGACTTTACTATGTCATTAACCAGAGGTAAGTGTTCACACTAGGCAGTCAGCTCAGGTACCCATCCGTTCTGAGATTACCTTGACGTTTGGTGAATGGGCTCACAACTTTTGGCCAAATCTTGTGCTAAGAATCTCATGTGTTTTTTCATAAATTTCACAAGCCATTATGCTATTCACATTTCATGTATCGCACATTTCCTTGCATTAGCACAGTAAATTTTGAGTGCAGCCATTGATCTATTTGCTATATGACTTTTTTTGGTTATGCACCAGTTCAGACTAGATTGCTGTTCAGTCAGTTTTCCTATATTTACTATGTACCATTAGTAACACACTATGATGTCATAGATTAAAATCCTGCAGGGCACGCAAGGTCCCCCTGCTAACGCCAGTGTTGAATAATTAATATTTAACAGCCAGCACATGTCCAGGCCCATTTGAAGTTCGCCAATGACCATCTGGATGTTCCTGAGGAGGCATGGGAGAAAGTCATGTGGTCAGATGAGACCAAAATAGAATTTTTGGGTATCAGCTCCACTCACCGTGTTTCGAGGAAGAAGAAGGATGAGTGCAACCCCAAGAACACCTTCCCAATTTATTTTATTTTATTTTATTCTGATTTTAATGGTATTTCAATAAATTCAAATTTTACCTCGATGGTTGTGCCGGATTATATCCTTCAATTTTCCACTTTGGCTGTGGATAGGCACACACAGGCGGAACTCCTACCTCAAGTGATTTATGATTTAGAGTGGCAAGTTCTCAACCAACCCCCCTTTTCCTATATGGTCACCATATGGCTGTAATATCAGTGTCGATCTTTGTATAGACTTTTTTTAGTAACAGTTCGGTCATCTGCTGAGGTTCTCCTACATCTAGTATTAGGGTCCACCACCATAGTTGTAATCAGGGTTACCAGTTATAGGCCCACTCATATATTTTGTCCCACCCGCCCCCCTGAGCTGAACCCCTAGCTAAGCCTCTGGTTATCACTTATCAGATGGAGAGGTGATAACTTGTTTTCACCAAAGAACCCCCTTTAATTTCACTTTCATAGTATATTACAGTTATGGTGTGGGCACAGAAGATGTGTAGGAGCCATCTGTATTTTACAGTCAACTCTCCAAACTAGCGGGAAAAATACCTAACCGGTATTTTCATGTTGTTTTAGTGTGGGCCCCTAGAGCCAATTCTACTTGTAGGCTCTAGGCACCCCAGACCAACACTACCAACACCAAAAACAAAAATGTGTGTACATGGGTGTTATGTGCTCGTTTACAGATGCTGCGTACAGGTTAAGGGTGAGAGACATACCAGAATGTAGCTGGAGACCTTCATTTTTGCACATTATAAGTACAATGTAGATTAAGCAGAGTACATGCATTATTTATCATGTGTAAGTAACTTATTTTTCATATAACTTTTTTCTAAACTAAAGATAAAAGAAACAAATCAAAAACATATATTTGCGCTTATCTCCTATTTCTGCCAATGCTCTCTCTTATGTAAAACATAAAAATTAGAAAGATACTGGTACGTTACTAAAGACTTTCTGTGCCACTAAAGTATAAAAATAAATTAATGTTCACAGATAGGCCTCAATAAGACATCCGTGTTGTACACACGTGTTGTATCTGTTCTTTTTCACGGATATAACACGTATCCATTAGGTAAAATCTGTTAGCAGTGAAAACAAATTTTATCATTACTGAGATAGGAGATGACAGTTGGTGCTTATAAAGTTCTATGGAAGGTGAAGCAGAATGTCTCTGTCTGGCTCCTTCCTCATCCCCATCCACAGCACTAACTGTCATCTCCTATCTTAGTAATGGGAAAATCTTTGTTTGCTGATTACAGATTTTACCCATCAATTAAGAGGCGGTAAAAGAAGCACATTTCTGTGATAAAATATATAACAAAGATGTTCATTTTCATGTTTATTATTGTGCTGTAAAATATAAATTATTATTACATTGTTTATTTAGGAAATAAAAACGAAATCAATACGTGACCTTTTCTCTATACAGGAGGATGGATAATATCTATGATATTCATTTAGTATGTAAAAATGCATATACAAGTGTAATGATTAAAAAAAATAATTGCAGGATGATGAAAGAGGAGGTAAAGATCAGGGCCATGTTTCACTTGGCAGGAAAATATGGAAATCCTGGATCCTGGAGAGAAATGCATTTATATAATAGTAGAAGCATGCCAGTGGCTAAAGGTGCCAGGATAGGTATTCATTGATCCACAGCCTTACCATGAATGGGGGTTATCCATTACATTTCATTAATGTTATAATGGAATACCAACAATACTGGTGCAATAAAGACCAAAAAATACTGAGTATAATCCAAATGAATAATAAGTTTATTAGTACAAATACATAGAAATAGAAACATCTAAAACCAATCTGGACACCAAATAAAGGGACCAGGTGTACCAACACTACAACAAACCTGAAGTAGTAAATAACTGCACTATCTGATTATAAAAACCCTGAACAAGTTGCCAGATGCAGTATCTGACAAAAAGCATATACAGATAACAAGATCTGAAATCAGCTAACAGCGGTAATCTTATACAAATAGTATTCAAATAAAGTGCAAATGCATATACAATAGTCAGTATAATACAGATAAGAAACAATGCAGTCTTAGAATCCAATAAAAACCATTTTTATTCAGAGCAGATTAAAATACATAATAACAAAGAAAACAACACAACCAGACAAGCAGTGTACGGTAGGGCTAACAGATGTTACAAAAAGTGCCAAGCGCAGCATACAAAACAACAGCCCAAGGAACGGTGGACCCCGCTGGTGCTCCTGGTGCAACTAATAGATATTGAAAAACAATCAATATATCCTAAACACAGAGCCAATAGAAAAGTACATATACGGTATATATAGTGGCACCATCACATATCTCTACAGCCCATCTGTCTATGCAATAGTGGTTTAAACAATAAGCATGTACACAGGTGTAATTACATATTACCTGATATAGTGCCCAGGGCCAGCGTAGGGGACACCGAACTACCCCGACGCGCGTTTCGGTAATTATACCTTCCTCAGGGAGTCGCCCCCTGAGCAGGGCCGTATTTGCCACTAGGCACTCGAGGGCACGTGCCTAGGGCGGCGACATTGCGGGGGGCGGCACCTGAGCAAGGTTGTTTTTTTTTGTTTTTTTTTTAGCCCCAGGTCACAAGCGAATGACCGCCCCCCCCCCCCGCCCCCCCCCCCCCCCCCGCTCCCCCCGCCCCCCTCCTCCGAGTCCCACCTGCCCTCCCGGAAGACAATACTCACAAGTCACAACTCACACCGGGCGGATAGCAGGGAGGGGGGGGCGTGGAGAGCAGCTGCACCATCCAGGAAGTGTCTTCTCGCGCTGCAGCTCGGAGGAGGCATGGGGCTAGAGAAGGAGGAGGCTGACGCTCGCATCTTCATGGACGAGTTCAGCCGCTCCTCTGCCCCGATGCTGACGCTGGAGGAATCGCATGACAGTCAGCCGGACCGGGACCCGCACGACTTCAACGGGCACCTGAAGGTGAGTGCTGCGCAGATGTAGCAGAACCGAGCGGTCCCGGTCTGGCTAACTGGCAAACTCCCCACACGCCATCCAAGTCCTGCATTCCTGTGTAATATGAGCCATGCATACAGGGGGGGGGGGGGTGAATATGAGCCATACATACAGGGGGGGGGGGTGAATATGAGCCATACATACAGGGGGGGGGGTGAATATGAGCCATGCATACAGGGGGGGGTGAATATGAGCCATGCATACAGGGGGGGGGGTGAATGAGCCATGCATACAGGGGGGGGGTGAATATGAGCCATGCATACAGGGGGGGGGGTGAATGAGCCATGCATACAGGGGGGGGGTGTAATATGAGCCATGCATACAGGGGGGGGGGTGAATATGAACCATACATACAGGGGGGGGGTGAATGAGCCATGCATACAGGGGGGGGGGTGAATATGAGCCATGCATACAGGGGGGGGGGTGAATGAGCCATGCATACAGGGGGGGGGTGAATGAGCCATGCATACAGGGGGGGGTGAATGAGCCATGCATACAGGGGGGGGTGAATATGAGCCATACATACAGGGGGGGGGTGAATATGAGCCATACATACAGGGGGGGGGGTGAATATGAGCCATACATACAGGGGGGGGGGTGAATATGAGCCATACATACAGGGGGGGGGTGAATGAGCCATGCATACAGGGGGGGGTGAATATGAGCCATACATACAGGGGGGGGGGTGAATATGAGCCATGCATACAGGGGGGGGGTGAATATGAGCCATACATACAGGGGGGGGGTGAATATGAGCCATACATACAGGGGGGGGGTGAATATGAGCCATACATACAGGGGGGGGGGTGAATATGAGCCATACATACAGGGGGGGGGGTGAATGAGCCATGCATACAGGGGGGGGTGAATATGAGCCATACATACAGGGGGGGGGTGAATATGAGCCATGCATACAGGGGGGGGGGTGAATATGAGCCATGCATACAGGGGGGGGGTGAATATGAGCCATACATACAGGGGGGGGGTGAATATGAGCCATACATACAGGGGGGGTGAATATGAGCCATACATACAGGGGGGGGGGTGAATGAGCCATGCATACAGGGGGGGGGTGAATGAGCCATGCATACAGGGGGGGGGTGTAATATGAGCCATGCATACAGGGGGGGGGGTGAATATGAGCCATACATACAGGGGGGGGTGAATGAGCCATGCATACAGGGGGGGGGTGAATGAGCCATGCATACAGGGGGGGGGGTGAATATGAGCCATACATACAGGGGGGGTGAATGAGCCATGCATACAGGGGGGGGGGTGAATATGAGCCATGCATACAGGGGGGGGTGAATATGAGCCATGCATACAGGGGGGGGTGAATGAGCCATGCATACAGGAGGGGGGGTGAATATGAGCCATGCATACAGGAGGGGGGGGTGAATATGAGCCATGCATACAGGGGGGGGTGAATATGAGCCATGCATACAGGGGGGGGGGTGAATATGAGCCATGCATACAGGGGGGGGGGTGAATATGAGCCATGCATACAGGGGGGTGTGTGAATATGAGCCATGCATACAGGGGGGTGTGTGAATATGAGCCATGCATACGGGGGGGGAGTGTGAGCCATGCATACAGTATCATGGAGAACTGTGTGTGGCCATTATACAGTATTGAGCATCATGTGTGGCCGTTATACAGTATGGAGCATCATGTGTGGCCCATGGCAATTATACAGTATGGAGCATCATGTGTGGCCGTTATACAGTATGGAGAACTGTGTGTGGCCGTTATACAGTATGGAGCATCATGTGCGGTCATTATACAGTATGGAGCATCATGTGTGGCCGTTATACAGTATTGAGCATCATGTGGGATCATTATACAGTATGGAGCATCATGTGTGGCCGTTATACAGTATTGAGCATCATGTGTAGTCATTATACAGTATGGAGCATCATGTGTGGCCATTATACAGTATGGAGCATCATGTGCGGTCATTATACAGTATGGAGCATCATGTGTGGCCGTTATACAGTATGGAGCATCATGTGGGATCATTATACAGTATGGAGCATCATGTGTGGCCATTATACAGTATGGAGCACTGTGTGGCCATATTTTTTCGTTTATAATTATTGTATATAAAACATTGTGATCAGCAGTGCTAATATGGCTGTGGTTGGGACGTGGATATGGGTGTGACTAGTTGTGAAATGGGTGTGGTCAGAGGCGTGGCCTAAAATTTGCGTAGCGCGCCGCACACTTTGTGCCTCCTTCCCTTCTTCAAAAGTTGGGAGGTATGGTACCACATTTGCCAGATCATGGCAAGTGCCGCAGATACCATAGGGAATGAATGAGGCCAACCGCAGTGTTGCCGTAAGTGATCCGTTACGTGGCAGATGCAGAAAAACTGCCCCATCTGCTGCAAAAGGCGACTTTCACATCAGCGATTCTTGCCAAAGTCCCTGCCAATAGTGTCATACTCACCGATGGGGGGGGGGGGGCAGCTCTAAAAGTGCCTAGGGCAGCAGAAACTCTAAATACGGCCCTGCCCCTGAGGAAGGTATAATTACCGAAACGCGCGTCGGGGTGGTTCGGTGTCCCCTACGCTGGCCCTGGGCACTATATCAGGTAATATGTAATTACACCTGTTTACATGCTTATTGTTTAAACCACTATTGCATAGACAGATGGGCTGTAGAGATATGTGCTGGTGCCACTATATATATATATATGTACTTTTCTATTGGCTCTGTGTTTAGGATATATTGATTGTTTTTCAATATCTATTAGTTGCACCAGGAGTACCAGCGGGGTCCACCGTTCCTTGGGCTGTTGTTTTGTATGCTGTGCTTGGCACTTTTTGTAACATCTGTTAGCCCTACCGTACACTGCTTGTCTGGTTGTGTTGTTTTCTTTGTTATTATGTATTTTAATCTGCTCTGAATAAAAATGGTTTTTATTGGATTCTAAGACTGCATTGTTTCTTATCTGTACTATGCGTTGGCAGTTGTCCATATTGTCCATGCATGGGTGGTGCATGGTTTTGATTAGACATACAGGCGTTTATATGCACCACCAATAATTCTTATTGGAATTTCCTTCAATAGCCAGTATAAGGACGCTGAGCCATACAAATACCGTATTTTTCGGACTATAAGACGCACCGGACCATAAGGCGCACCCCAAATTTGGGGTGAAAATTGCAGAAAAAAAGATTTTTTATAAGATGGGGTCCGTCTTATTGTCCGAATTTACAGTATCTTACCTGAGGGCTGGCGGTGGCAGAGCAGGGTCACAGGAGGCATAGTGTCGGCAGAGGTGGGGTGATGCGGTACGGCGTGCACCTGAGCAGGGTCCCTTCCTGCTTAGGTGGGCGACGCCACGGCCTGGTGTCCATGGAAGGGTTGCAGCAGTGGTTACCGGCAGAGGTGCTGGGATGAGGAGCTGCTGGGATGAGGAGCTACTGGGATGAGGAGCTGCTGGGATGAGGAGCTGCTGGGATAAGGAGGTGCTGGGATGAGGAGCTTTTGGGATGAGGAGCTGCTGGGATGAGGAGCTGCTGGGATGAGGAGCTGCTGGGATGAGGAGGTGCTGGGATGAGGAGCTGCTGGGATGAGGAGCTGCTGGGATGAGGAGGCGCAGTGAGAGGTATGGCGTGAGAGGGGTCCCTTTCCCTGGTGAGGTGATGCAGCAGCCCGGTAAGCAGCAGAGCCGGGTGAATCCTGTTGTTATCGGTGGTGGCGGCCATCTTCCTGAGGCCGCGCGTGCGCAGATGAAGCTCTCTGCTTCCCGGGGCTTCAGGAAAATGGCCGCCACGATCCCCATCTGCACACGCGCGGCATCTCGTGGCCATTTTCCTGAAGCCCCGGGAAGCAGAGCGCTCCATCTGCGCATGCGCAGCCTCAGGAAGATGGCCACCACCACCGATAACAACAGGATTTACCCAGCTCTGCTGCTTACCGGGATGCTGCATCACCTCACCGGGGAAAGGGACCCCGCTCACTGCGCCTCCTCATCCCCGCACGTCTGCCGCCACACCTCTGCCACCGCACCTCTGCCGCCACGGTAAGCCTGCATTGCGACTATTAGACGTACCCCCCATTTTCCCCCATTTTTTGGGGGGGAAAAAGTGCGTCTTGTAGTCCGAAAAATATGGTACTTTAGGATAAATGCAGCATATCTTACCAATAAATACGGCTGGATCAGATCAGATCAGCTGTCCTGTGCCGAGAATGATGCAGGCTCAGCCCTGGAGCCCGCAGCAAACAGGGGTAAACGACCTATGACATACCTATGCGTCATAGGTCGTAAAGGTGTTAAAAAGTTAAGGTGAAATTCACATCAGGATGAGGGGACTGTTCTGTTGCGTGATTTCATGTAGCTACTTTACTATAGTTCATTTGGAGTTTTACAGTTTTCATGCATTTGGCTGTTTGCCTGCATTTTTTAATTTTTGAAAGTGTATTGCTTTACTTTATATACATTTATTAGATTACCGGATGTTACTCTTTGCTGGATATACTATGCAGCTTATACACTGTATAGCCAAGTATATTGTTTAGTAGTATTTCCAGTTTCTGAATTTTTTTTTATTTTGTTGCTTTTTTTTTCCATTTTTATCTCTGTCAACTGGCTGCTACCAATGGTTAAATATTTATTACATAAACGCTGTTTTGAGTGCCCCCATAAGGGACTGTTAGTTTTCATGTGTTGGTTTCTCCACTTCAATTTTTATGTATTTTTTATCCATGTTGCTACGTTGGATAACCAAATAAAGGCTTTTGCACATATACACTTGTGAGTGAGTGTCAAAGCCTTTTTGTAGGTGCTATCATACAGAGAGGAAATTAAAAACATTATGGCAAGTGTTTTTATGGGCAAGATTGGGAATGAGTGGAAGTGGGTATGTATTCTTAACCGTGATCTTGTTCAGTTCTTGGAGATCAAGGCAAGTACGGAGGCCACCATCTTTCTTTTTTACAAAGAAAATTCCAGCTACTGGCGAGGAGGAAGGACGGGTATTGTCATGGCGGTAACTGGCATGTTTACTAAATGTGCGGTTTCTCCCCATGTCAGGTCGTCCTGCTGAGTCTGCTTCTTGCAGCATTGCTGCTTCTGCATATGGCATTCATTTAGCCTTAGGGGGCGTAGCCTATCTCTGCAGGAATTTAACCCTGCTGTGTCCTGCAGAGATTAGCTTCCGTGGCCTATCCTGTGCTAGCAGGGTCTTTATTAGGCAGCTCCTCCTACAACTCCCTGCTCGAAGGTTGGTTCCCATTCTGATAGCACTTGTATATTCATTCCCGCTTCCTGTTAACGACACGGCTTGTTTACCTGTCTTTCTTGACCTCTTTGCTACTGATCTCAGCTACATTTACTGATCCTGTGCTGCCTGCCTCGACCTCAGACCATCTGGCTAAGCCTCTCTGTACCTCGTACCCGCTACTCTAACCTCCTGTTCAGCTACTGCAGACACCGGGACTACCCCAGAGTGGTACCCGGTGACTACCATGGCAAAGCCTATCATCACCATCAGAGGCTCCAGGGAATACACGGTACTCACTCAATTATGATTATCCAAGGTAAGCCCTGCCGGTGGCGCAATGGGGCTGCACTCACCAGCATTATAGATATGACACTTCCGTAAACTTTTGTTCACATAAGTTTTCATGGCTGTATTTTCAGGCCGAGACAAATTGTAAAGGAGAACTTTGGGTAATTTGGAAATAGGGACAAGATTTATAGCACAATCATAATGACAATGGGGAGGTAATGCCTCCATCTCCTCCCTCCAGACTAGCAGAGCATATTTGCACTGAACTTAGACACTTGTTTTTTTGCTTTAACTATTTATATTTGGTTTTAACAAGATTAGTATGAAAACAGAACATTCCAATTAGCTTTAATAATAACAATAAAAAAGTTGATGATAGTTAAGATTATCTTTAAACATTAAAATATAAGTATAACCAGCTTGAGGAAGTAATAATATAAGCTCTTACATGAACCAAATAATTATGTGTGTGCTAGAGGAATGTAAGGAAGACAGGAGAAAGATCAGGAAGGAAAGGAGATGGAGGGGAACAAACACTGCCAGCTAAATAGCCAGGTAATCGACTTAAAAATGTGTACACTTTGTAAAGTTGTGGGATCAAACGATGTTCTATTTTGCCATCTAGTGGTCATCACTAAGAAGTGCGCTAAAATCTCAAACGTTAGTATTCACCCCCTTTTTTATGAAAGACGTTGTCCAAGCAAAAAATATTGATAACCTGTAGAAATTCACTGTATCTAGCAATGTGTGGCCATTTTTTTTAGAGTTCGCTGCTTGATTATGCACGTCAACAGCAGACTGGCATCAATTACAGGTAAATAGTCAGGTTTGCATATCTCTGCAGGCTGCTAGATAAAGAAACACAGTTTTTTTAAGGCAAGAGAAAATTATTAATTTTTTTCAATCGTCTTGCTGACACACTGCAAATGCAGAGTAATGAAGATTATTGTCCCTGCTAAATTGTCACTTAAGATTATCTCTACCCAGATTGCACCAGTCGCACAACTGCTAAACAAATATTAACTATTTAAGCAATAGACGAGGAATATTATTTAGCAATTAGATTACAGAATGGATGTTACTATATGCTGGCAATGATGAGTATTATTTTGCATAAATAAAAAAAATAGGTTGCTAGACAGGAATATTAGGTAGCTCTCCAAAAAATTGTTTTGTATATGCTGTTACTACCTAATATTTATTTCCCTCTACAAATAGCTGATTTGCATGTTATGGTAGTGGATGAAACCCTCCCTACTTCACCCTAATCCCACAGTCTGCTCCTAATAATATCTACTATACAACACAGTGGAAAATAGCAGAGATCTGCAGCATGTACTTGCAATGATCAGAACACCTACCCAGATGCCTGCCTTTAACCCACCCTCCCTCTTATTAAATCTCTCATTATTACTGAAATCCCCATCTAACAAACAAGTGATCTAATCTCTTCACAGTCTTCAGCTCTTTAACCCCTTCAAGTCGCGGCCCTTTTTCGTTTTTGTGTTTTCGTTTTTCGCTCCCCTCCTTCCCAGAGCCATAACTTTTTTATTTTTCCGTCAATATGGCCATGTGAGGGCTTATTTTTTGCGGGACAAGTTGTACTTTTGAACGACATCATTGGTTTTACCATGTCATGTACTAGAAAACGGGAAAAAAATTCCAAGTGCGGTGAAATTGCAAAAAAAGTGCAATCCCACACTTGTTTTTTGTTTGGCTTTTTTGCTAGGTTCACTAAATGCTAAAACTAACCTGCCATTATGATTCTCTAGGTCATTACGAGTTCATAGACACCTAATATGTCTAGGTTATTTTTTATCCAAGTGGTGAAAAAAAATTCCAAACATTGCTTAAAAAAAAAAAAAAAAAGTGCCATTTTCCGATACCCGTAGCGTCTCCAATTTTCGTGATCTGGGGTCGGGTGAGGGCTTATTTTTTGCGAGCCGAGCTGGCGTTTTTAATGATACCATTTTGGTGCAGATACGTTCTTTTGATCACCCGTTATTGCA
Organism: Ranitomeya variabilis; assembly: GCF_051348905.1. NCBI lineage: Eukaryota > Metazoa > Chordata > Amphibia > Anura > Dendrobatidae > Ranitomeya > Ranitomeya variabilis. The sequence goes on along the minus strand of NC_135239.1, from coordinate 45,544,867 downwards.
TTTTAACGCAATGTCGCGGCGACCAAAAAAACGTAATTCTGGCGTTTCGGATTTTTTTCTCGCTACGCTGTTTAGCAATCAGGTTAATGCTTTTTTTTAGTTGATAGATCGGGCGATTCTGAATGCGGCAATACCAAATATGTGTAGGTTTGGTTTTTTTTTTATTGTTTTATTTAGGATGGGGCGAAAGGGGGGTGATTTAAACTTTTATATTTTTAATATTTTTTTCACATTTTTAAAAACTTTTTTTTTTCACTTTTGCCATGTTTCAATAGCCTCCATGGGAGGCTAGAAGCAGGCACAGCCCGATCGGCTCTGCTACATAACAGCGATCATCAGATCGCTGTTATGTAGCTGAAATGCAGGTGTGCTGTGAGCGCCGACCACAGGGGGGCGCTCACAGCAGGCCGGCATCAGTAACCATAGAGGTCTCAAGGACCTCTATGGTTACCTTCCTGATGCATCGCCGACCCCCGATCATGTGACGGGGGTCGGCGATGACGTCATTTCCGGCCGCCCGGCCGGATGCGGTAGTTAAATGCCGCTGTCTGCATTTGACAGCGGCATTTATCAGGTTAATAGCGGCGGGTGAATAGCGATTTCACCCGCCGCTATTGCGCGCACATGTCAGCTGTACAAAACAGCTGACATGTCGCGACTTTGATGTGCGCTCACCGCCGGAGCGCACATCAAAGCAGTGGACCCGACATGCGCCGTACATGTACGGCGCATGTCGCGAAAGGGTTAAAGAGCTTTTTGGAATGAATAAACACTCAGCATAAACCCCTATTACTCTCCCTACACTACTTTCTTTTTAAACTATGCTCTCCCTGCGCTGTTTCCGGCTGCAATGTGCACAAGATGGCGCTGGCAGCCTTTACTGTAAATATTCTGCAGCGCCCCAGAGTCCTGGTCGTTGCAGTAATGTCATTCTTCCACCAGGGGGAGTGATGTTACGTCTGAGGGCAATAAAGGAGATCTCTTTGCCAGGTATCACAAACCATACACTACTCTTCACACTCAGGGCCGGCCCAGGCCGCCAGGGGGAGCAACGCTCCTATCTATGAGGGCACTCCTCACAATTAGGTAAAACTGGTGGTCTGGACAGAAAGTTAGGCAGAAGGAGGGAGAAGCTGGCTGGAGCGAGTGCCAGTCAGATCCAGACTGCGGTCTGAGGAGGACGAGGGTCCACGGAGCTGCGCCTGCCCCACGTGCGGCAGCATCCTAAGAAAGCGACATTAGAAGAGAAGTGTATTGCAGAGGGTGAGAAACAAAGTCATAGGAAAAGGAGAGGAAACCAGAAGGAGTTCTGCCCTGTGAAAGGCTGCCTCCTTCTTAAGCGCAGGAATCCCGGTAGCCAGAACACCGATGGAGTAAGGATCTCTATGCTTTACTTCAGAGACTGGCAGGACAGTTAATTCCACGTTAGCTGCCCGACCTTATACCCAGGAGGCACGGTGGCAACTTGTGGGGGCTGGGGCGTGATAGAGTCCCTGTAAGAAGCCTCAGGCCATCAGTCATACGGGTTTGTCCTATCCTATCCATCAGGGGGACAGAGAGAACGAGACTTAACATCTACAATAGTTGTGAGGACCTTACCGAGAAGCTCAGCAGGGAGGTACTACAACACCCAGGCGCTAGAGGAAGGCTACTGATTTCCGGCTGGATAAGGGGACTCTGGATTTGCCTTCAGACTGGCCTCCCCTGTGGTCCGTACCCTGGACTGTGGACACTGAAGCCTTCCATAAAGGTAAAGAGACTGCAACCTTGTGTCCTCGTTCTTCACTGCGCCTCACACCATTCGCCATCTACACTCTGGGAAGCCCTGGGGACACACTTCACCTGTGGGAAGGTATACCATCTAGCTGCCATAACATCACCCCAGCGACCCCCTAAGCAGCGTCAGTCACCCGGACCGAATACCATAGGTGGTGTCACAAACATTATCCCTTTAAAGACCTTTCAAACCCGTTTATCTATGGACGACCCCTAGGGCCATGGACCGGGTCAGCCACCGTGACATCCCCACCGAGAACCGAAGGACCCGGTACCGAGTACCCCACTGCCCTACTGGGGGCACTCCAATTCCCTATAATGCAGCAAAGGCCTGGTGACAAATTTCTGTTGAACGGATATCTTGTACAATTAAGAAAAGACAGGGAGCTCGAAGAGGGCATACAGGTAACATGACAAGACATAGAGTGGGAGTGAAGTGCTTAAGGGGGTTATGAAAGGTTCAGAGTTAAATACATTGGTGGTGGACATGTTAGGGATTTGATTAGTTATCAGGATGGAAAAGGGTTGGATTATAGGGGACACTATAGGGTGAGGGGTGAGTAGATACCTTCTATTGGATCCAGCAGGAATTGTCATTCGGCAGCAGCAAACAGGAACCATGCCATCTGCAGCTCATGGCCACAGTTTGTGCAGGAGCATCGATGCGCAGCCTACACGGCCCCTCCAGAAGTGGTGACAGCATCCTCCACTTTCCCCACACTCATTCGGTGGTCACAGTCATTGCAATGCTGTTAACCGGAGGGTAGTTAAAGAGCCAGGTAGTGATACAGGAGCCCCCCCAGGGATCCTCTGAGGTAGGGGAACAAAGTACAATTCCTGCTTCTCCTCCAGTCCTCAGGAGGAATCCTCATCGATGCCATGGCCTTCCGGAAGTGGTCGGGAGCCGATTGCGGCCTACTTCTGGTCCGTGGTGTTCTGGGACTGAATCCTGTCCAACTGACCCCTGGTGATGTGCCAGCCAAGGGGTCGAACTCAGCATCATTGAGGAGAAGAGCAGTCGCCCCACAGCAGGCAGGGGTAAAGATCAGTGGACGCGCCATGGTGAGGGTGCAGCGTTCCAGGTGGCAGCGGGCCCAGTCAGGGCCTTCAGGGCTCTCTCTAATGGAGAGTCCTCCTGACGTACTGCAAAGAATGCTGCTGAGGTCCAGGGCGCAGGGACCAGGGAGGTTCACCATAGATAACGTTGGTCGTTCCATCCTGTGGTTCCCCCTGGGCCTGTCTGCAATTCCAGGACCATTGTTTCTATGAAGATGATGGCGAACTGTCCACAGGAATGTCGGCAGATGAGGAAATGCCAGCAGCCTGGTGAGCAGAATATAAATCTATTTGCTTTACATGTTGTGGGAAATTTTTTCTAATGGAGGTGGAGCTAGGAATACAATGGTAGTGGCACTGGATAGTCAGGGTTCCAATGCTGGGAGTTCGGATTTGTGAGGTCAATTATTGGGTGTGTTGCAAGGCTCGTAAGCAGAACAGTTAGGTGCTGGTTATTTGCAATCTTATGTTGGAGGTTGGATACCCCACTGTGTGCAGGATTGGCTGTCGAGCGGGTGCCGGTTGCTGGTCAGGAAGCCCCTAGAGCGGAACAACAAAGGGAGGTCTGATGAAGTGGTGATGTAAATGGATTCTAAGGATAAGGAAGATGAAGTAGTGCATTTGGATGATCAGTTGAGGAGCTAGGTTTATGATGGTTTTGAGGGCCCCTTTGGGAGCACATTTGGAGTAGGTTGTTAGAGTGTTTCAATTTGGAAGGTGGAGAATGTGGAAATATTTTCACTACTCCCTTTGGAGAATTTCTATTTGGATAAGGTGAAGCTTTGCGATTCCAAAAAAAGAGAAGGAAGAAGAGGAAAAAATGTCAGTATCAGTTAATTCCATGGACGTTTTCCAAATGGTTGCAGGCGTTTGCAATTCTGGCAAGTCGGATAGGAGAAAAAGAGCTTGAGCATTGTTCAGCTCTGTTTTATTATGAACGCGATTGGCGAAGCTTGCAGAGTGTGCAGGCATATCGCCTGGTTTAGGTATGATGATCAATTTAGACAGTGTAAGGCTATGAGGTTGCGCATGAGGTCGGATCATAAGGACATACCCTTGTGGTTGCGCATAATGGCGGCTCCCGCTTCACAGCCCTTTCACATGTTACCGGGGCAGACCCTTGGCATCCCAAAAAAGAAAATTTTTTGCTGGCAGTTTAACGGGGGTCAATGCAAATTTGGGGACTCCTGTAAGTTCAAACACGAGTGTTCCAGTTGTAGGGGGGGTCACAGCCTGTCAAAGTGTTTTAAACGAACAAAAGGAAAGTCTGTTGAGAGTGCTGGAGAAAGGGAGGACTCCTGTGAAGATCACGGCGATGCTCCCGATTTTAAGTAGGTACTCAAATTTAGAAGCCATACTTCTAATTCAGTCTGTATTTTTTTAAGATTTTAAGGATTCCGTTTCATCTTTAGGCTCCAATTTTTTAGACCAAGTAATTTGAAACCAGAAAGAAGTGGAACTGTGGTCTTCTGGGAAAGTGCTCGCATTTTTCATTGACTCCCATTATATTCGGTACTGGAATTGAACCTGTCCGGGTGTGCTACCTGCTCGATTTGTGTACCAAGCACTCTAGCATTTTAGTGCTCGATCATAACTAGTGTTCAGCTATCGAAGTCACAGCACATTTTTTTGCCCTCCAATTTTTCTAAATTGAAGCAAAACCACAGTCATTTCCCATACTTTTCTGAGATATTTGCAAAAAATGCTGCAGTTTTTCCAGTATTTAAGAAAATGTGTCAGCATGTGTAAATCCTAAACTGCATTTTTTGCCTTTTGGATTATAATGTATGTAAAGCGCTGTGGAATTAATGGTGCTATATAAGTAAGTAAAATAAATAATACAATGAAATGGTAAAATGCTTTTAAATTTTATACTTCTAAAAATTAGTTCCGCACAAATAAAGATTTTATATGGCATTGAAACAGAATCAATACATTATATTTTAACTGACCATTTTTTTATTGGAAAACTGGTAAGAAATCATTGTATTCACATGATTACGATGAAAAAACAAAATGTTTAAAAATTTAAAAAATAATAAAAAGATTTTATTTGACAGATTGCATAAAGCAGCATTTGTCATTCATAGGGCTCCATTATATGCCTTTTTTTTTACTAGATACTATTTAAAGTATGAATGAGAGCCTGGGTGCTTGGTATATTTTTCTTTGAAACTTTAAAGACAAAGTATAATTTTAAAGGAATCCGTCCCTTGGATTTCACCCTAATTTATGTATAGGCACTTGATGCTCTTTCAAAGACAAGTCCAGCAATACCATTACATGGCCAGTTTTTCCTCCATTACTGAGAAATCAGCGTACGAATTGATATGCAAATGAGGCCGAAGGACTTTGGTAGATCTGAAGCCTCTGTCACTCCAGCTCAATTCAGTCTTATGGCCTCTGTCTGAAACTTTCCCAGTGTACAAATTAAATGTGGAACAAATAGAGGAGAAAATCCAGCTTCCAAAAATATCAAAATTTATTGAAGATAAAATCCAAGATCCAAAAACATGGTTCACAGGAGAAGAAGTGGCAGCATGCTACATGTTTCGAACAATAAGTTCTTTTTCAAAGCTGCTCACCATGCACCAGAATGAGGTTTAAATAACAGCCGTGACACATCACAGTGAATCACTCCACCACCTGATGCAACAGTGATTATATACAATAAAAACGCAAAAGTATCACAAAAAAAAACAAAACACAAAAAATATATATATAATGTGCACATATAAAAAACATACAATATAATTAAACAATGTAAATCTCTCAGTAATGAAACATAATTTCCTTGCGAGCATTTAAGCCCATGGGATAGCAAGTGTTGAGGCAGAACATCCAATAAGCTTCACGCGTCATAAGACGTCTCTTCAAGTCTCCTCCTCTGGCTGTCACTCCAAGCTTCTCAATACCAACAACCCGAAGGAATGCAGTGCTTCTTTGGTGACTGGTGATAAAATGCTTAGAGGCATAAGACACATTGCGATTATTATTAGTGAGAACAACAATATCAGTGATGTGTTCAGAAATACGCGTCTTTAACATGCGAGTGGTGCAGCCTATGTAGCTTAATTTACATTTAATGCATGTTATCATGTAAACTACATTCTTACTATTGCAGTTAATAAATTGCTGGATTTTATGTTCTTGTTTATCACTGCTATCAGAAAAAGAGTGTGTGACAGCAGAATGGGCACATGTGCGACATTTGGAAGCGCCACAATGATAAAAACCTCTATGATGTAGCCATGTGTGGGAGACTTTACTAGATTTGAATAGGCTGGGTGAAAGAATGTCAGACAAAGTGGTAGCCTTTTTTGCAATCACCTGACAGCCAGAAGACAAAATTTCGGAAAGAATCTCATCCTCATACAAAATGGGAATGTTTTTCAAAATAAGAGACTTTATGTCGTTGTATTGAGGGCTATATTTGATAGAGCAAAAAGTTTTTTGATTTTGATACAATTTATTCTCCTTATTTTTTGGTAACAGCATATCGCTGCGTTTTTTTTGTTGTACTATGTTTTTAGCTCTATCAAGAGACCACTTAGAATAGCCTCTTTTATCTAATTTTTTACAACACAAGTCAGTCTCTTGCTTTAAGATACTAGTATCATTGCAATTCCTAGTTATTCTGGTGAGCTCGCCCACTGGTATGGACTTTATTGTATGTCCAGGATGGCTACTGGACGCATGTAAGATGCTGTTACCAGATAAGGGTTTATGAAATGTAGAGGTGGTAATAACATGGCCCACAGTGCTGCGCAATGTCAAGTCCAAAAAAGAAATCACATGTGGATTATGACTACATGTAAAGCGAAGATTAAAGTCATTAGAATTAAGATGGACAAGGAACTCTGGTATGGCAGATACATCGCCACTCCATATGAGGAGTAAATCGTCGATGTATCTACCATACCAGACTATGTCCATCAGAAATGGGTTACAATCCGAATAAAAAAACAATTCCTCCCAGTATGACATAACCAAATTTGCAACGGATGGTGAATGTTTACCTCCCATGGAAACTCCTTTACATTGGAGAAAAAACTGCTGATCAAAGGAAAAGTAATTATGAGTCATTAAGAAAAAGATAACCTGTATAATGTAATTGCACAAATCGCTAGTGTAACTACTGTACTTATGCAGATGAAATTCAAGTGCTTGAATAACAATATTTTGTGGAATACAGGTATACAATGAGATGACATCACAACTTATCCAGTGAAATCCATCACGCCATACAGTATTGGAGAGCTGATGTAAAACATCTCTTGAGTCTCTCAGGAAACCTGGAACTCTCACAACCAATGGCTGTAAAAGGGAGTCCACCCATTGACTTAGATGTTCCGTTAGAGAGCCCATCCCTGATAGTATAGGCCGCATAGGTGGAGGTGTAGTACCTTTGTGTACCTTGGGTAAACCATATATAGTAGGTATAGTAGGGCAATCAACCTTTAGGTACTCGATATGTGTTCTGGTTAGAACACCCAAAGCTGCACCATCATCAATCAAGCTGAACAGTTCCTTTTTGTAAACCGATGTGGGATCTGAAGGCAGTTTTCTATACGTTGTACTATCGTTCAAAAGATTATTCATTTGATCTTTATAAGTCAATGTGTCCATGACAACGATCAGGCCACCTTTGTCTGCCTTCTTTATAGTGATCTCATCCATCTTTTTAATTTCTTGAAGAGCCTTGCGCTGTTTCCAATTTAAATTGCCTTTATATGTTTTTTGTTGGACATGTGTGTCTAAAGATCTCAAATCTCGTTCAATGACAGCTTGAAATCTGTCCATACAGTCCACTCTTGATTGAATGGGGTAAAATGATGGATTTTTTGTAATAAATTGGTCAGCTTGATTTACATCTCGAATTAAGGATACATTGGAACCGTTCAGGTCATTCAGATTTCTCAAGATACATTGTTCATTAAACATAAGGTCACAAAATTCATTCCTGACAACAGAAGTATCCACAGCGGCAGTTGATTCCTGTTTAAAAAAATGTCTTTTGACTGTCAAATTACGAATAAATCTGTTGATATCCATCAGTGTATGAAATAAATCAAACCGTTGATCCGGTGCATATTTAAGTCCCAAGGACAACACTTGCAATTGTTCAACTGAGAGATCACAACTAGAAATATTTAAAATATTAGAAAAGTCACCTGAAAAAGATGTTACTTCCTGTTGCGGGTAGCCATGCGAGAGTTTCCTGCGGTGTTTGCGGCCCCCGCGCCTCTTGCGTTTTTTGAATTGAATCTTCTTGGTCTACGGTAGTAGGTATTGGTATTGTCCATACTTTGATTGATATTTTGATTACCACCAGTTTCAATAGACCCATTATCCATAGAATCCATGTCTGAGGAGCTGAAAGAAACTCGGCGCTCAGATATATCAGAGGAGTTAGTACGTTTCAGGATTGGGCGAGGGCTTTTATGTGTTTTTTGCCATCTGCCCCATTCATATATCTGATTTGTTTGATAATCTCTTAAGTCACGTTGAAATTTATTTTTCTTGCAACTCATGATTAAATCTTCTGATTTCGATAGAGATATTTTAATATTTTTTAATTCCTCATTAAATTTGATAGTGTCTTTATTTACCAAGCTAGTTTTAATGTCATTAATTTCTGACTGGATATTTTTCAGCTTAGTGTCCTCATATTTCATAATTAATTGCATTAGCTGAATAGAGCAATTACTTAGGATCATGTTCCATTCTTGCACAAACTGCTGTGAATATGTGGTGGTGGGAATTTTCTTGATGCGCAATCCTCTAGGGATCATTTCTTTTTGCACATAATTGTCCAATGTAGTAAAATCCCACCACACTTTCATTTCATTTATCATCAGTTTTTCAAGCTTGCTGACGTCTGTGCTGAAAAGGTCTGACTCAGACCCATCAATTGTGGAAGGTAGATCCATTGAGAACAACTGAGCCGCTTTGCGAGCTCTTTCTGGACTTTCATTCATTTTATAAAGATATTTCCAAAAAACCCACAAACAAAAAAAAAAAAGAAAAAGATATATGCCTTAGAGCACAAAAATGTTGAACAAAGCAGACACTTGTTTTTACAGGCTCATGGTGTGCACGGTTGCAAAAACTGGACTATAACAAAAGAAAAAAAAAATGTGACAAAACCAGCTCACCTACTAGGCATTTGTTGTGGGGAAGCCCGGATGACGTGCAGTCTTCACGTAAGGCAGTGGAACAAATAGAGGAGAAAATCCAGCTTCCAAAAATATCAAAATTTATTGAAGATAAAATCCAAGATCCAAAAACATGGTTCACAGGAGAAGAAGTGGCAGCATGCTACATGTTTTGTCACATTTTTTTTTTTTTTTTCTTTTGTTATAGTCCAGTTTTTGAAACCGTGCACACCATGAGCCTGTAAAAACAAGTGTCTGCTTTGTTCAACATTTTTGTGCTCTAAGGCATATATCTTTTTCTTTTTTTTTTTTGTTTGTGGGTTTTTTGGAAATATCTTTATAAAATGAATGAAAGTCCAGAAAGAGCTCGCAAAGCGGCTCAGTTGTTCTCAATGGATCTACCTTCCACAATTGATGGGTCTGAGTCAGACCTTTTCAGCACAGACGTCAGCAAGCTTGAAAAACTGATGATAAATGAAATGAAAGTGTGGTGGGATTTTACTACATTGGACAATTATGTGCAAAAAGAAATGATCCCTAGAGGATTGCGCATCAAGAAAATTCCCACCACCACATATTCACAGCAGTTTGTGCAAGAATGGAACATGATCCTAAGTAATTGCTCTATTCAGCTAATGCAATTAATTATGAAATATGAGGACACTAAGCTGAAAAATATCCAGTCAGAAATTAATGACATTAAAACTAGCTTGGTAAATAAAGACACTATCAAATTTAATGAGGAATTAAAAAATATTAAAATATCTCTATCGAAATCAGAAGATTTAATCATGAGTCGCAAGAAAAATAAATTTCAACGTGACTTAAGAGATTATCAAACAAATCAGATATATGAATGGGGTAGATGGCAAAAAACACATAAAAGCCCTCGCCCAATCCTGAAACGTACTAACTCCTCTGATATATCTGAGCGCCGAGTTTCTTTCAGCTCCTCAGACATGGATTCTATGGATAATGGGTCTATTGAAACTGGTGGTAATCAAAATATCAATCAAAGTATGGACAATACCAATACCTACTACCGTAGACCAAGAAGATTCAATTCAAAAAACGCAAGAGGCGCGGGGGCCGCAAACACCACAGGAAACTCTCGCATGGCTACCCGCAACAGGAAGTAACATCTTTTTCAGGTGACTTTTCTAATATTTTAAATATTTCTAGTTGTGATCTCTCAGTTGAACAATTGCAAGTGTTGTCCTTGGGACTTAAATATGCACCGGATCAACGGTTTGATTTATTTCATACACTGATGGATATCAACAGATTTATTCGTAATTTGACAGTCAAAAGACATTTTTTTAAACAGGAATCAACTGCCGCTGTGGATACTTCTGTTGTCAGGAATGAATTTTGTGACCTTATGTTTAATGAACAATGTATCTTGAGAAATCTGAATGACCTGAACGGTTCCAATGTATCCTTAATTCGAGATGTAAATCAAGCTGACCAATTTATTACAAAAAATCCATCATTTTACCCCATTCAATCAAGAGTGGACTGTATGGACAGATTTCAAGCTGTCATTGAACGAGATTTGAGATCTTTGGACACACATGTCCAACAAAAAACATATAAAGGCAATTTAAATTGGAAACAGCGCAAGGCTCTTCAAGAAATTAAAAAGATGGATGAGATCACTATAAAGAAGGCAGACAAAGGTGGCCTGATCGTTGTCATGGACACATTGACTTATAAAGATCAAATGAATAATCTTTTGAACGATAGTACAATGTATAGAAAACTGCCTTCAGATCCCACATCGGTTTACAAAAAGGAACTGTTCAGCTTGATTGATGATGGTGCAGCTTTGGGTGTTCTAACCAGAACACATATCGAGTACCTAAAGGTTGATTGCCCTACTATACCTACTATATATGGTTTACCCAAGGTACACAAAGGTACTACACCTCCACCTATGCGCCCTATACTATCAGGGATGGGCTCTCTAACGGAACATCTAAGTCAATGGGTGGACTCCCTTTTACAGCCATTGGTTGTGAGAGTTCCAGGTTTCCTGAGAGACTCAAGAGATGTTTTACATCAGCTCTCCAATACTGTATGGCGTGATGGATTTCACTGGATAAGTTGTGATGTCATCTCATTGTATACCTGTATTCCACAAAATATTGTTATTCAAGCACTTGAATTTCATCTGCATAAGTACAGTAGTTACACTAGCGATTTGTGCAATTACATTATACAGGTTATCTTTTTCTTAATGACTCATAATTACTTTTCCTTTGATCAGCAGTTTTTTCTCCAATGTAAAGGAGTTTCCATGGGAGGTAAACATTCACCATCCGTTGCAAATTTGGTTATGTCATACTGGGAGGAATTGTTTTTTTATTCGGATTGTAACCCATTTCTGATGGACATAGTCTGGTATGGTAGATACATCGACGATTTACTCCTCATATGGAGTGGCGATGTATCTGCCATACCAGAGTTCCTTGTCCATCTTAATTCTAATGACTTTAATCTTCGCTTTACATGTAGTCATAATCCACATGTGATTTCTTTTTTGGACTTGACATTGCGCAGCACTGTGGGCCATGTTATTACCACCTCTACATTTCATAAACCCTTATCTGGTAACAGCATCTTACATGCGTCCAGTAGCCATCCTGGACATACAATAAAGTCCATACCAGTGGGCGAGCTCACCAGAATAACTAGGAATTGCAATGATACTAGTATCTTAAAGCAAGAGACTGACTTGTGTTGTAAAAAATTAGATAAAAGAGGCTATTCTAAGTGGTCTCTTGATAGAGCTAAAAACATAGTACAACAAAAAAAACGCAGCGATATGCTGTTACCAAAAAATAAGGAGAATAAATTGTATCAAAATCAAAAAACTTTTTGCTCTATCAAATATAGCCCTCAATACAACGACATAAAGTCTCTTATTTTGAAAAACATTCCCATTTTGTATGAGGATGAGATTCTTTCTGAAATTTTGTCTTCTGGCTGTCAGGTGATTGCAAAAAAGGCTACCACTTTGTCTGACATTCTTTCACCCAGCCTATTCAAATCTAGTAAAGTCTCCCACACATGGCTACATCATAGAGGTTTTTATCATTGTGGCGCTTCCAAATGTCGCACATGTGCCCATTCTGCTGTCACGCACTCTTTTTCTGATAGCAGTGATAAACAAGAACATAAAATCCAGCAATTTATTAACTGCAATAGTAAGAATGTAGTTTACATGATAACATGCATTAAATGTAAATTAAGCTACATAGGCTGCACCACTCGCATGTTAAAGACGCGTATTTCTGAACACATCACTGATATTGTTGTTCTCACTAATAATAATCGCAATGTGTCTTATGCCTCTAAGCATTTTATCACCAGTCACCAAAGAAGCACTGCATTCCTTCGGGTTGTTGGTATTGAGAAGCTTGGAATGACACCCAGAGGAGGAGATCTGAAAAGACGGCTAATGACGCGTGAGGCTTATTGGATGTTCTGCCTTAACACTTGCTATCCCATGGGCTTAAATGCTCGCAAGGAAATTATGTTTCATTACTGAGAGATTTACATTGTTTAATTATATTGTATGTTTTTTATATGTGCACATTATATATATATTTTTTGTGTTTTGTTTTTTTTGTGATACTTTTGCGTTTTTATTGTATATAATCACTGTTGCATCAGGTGGTAGATTGATTCACTGTGATGTGTCACAGCTGTTATTTAAACCTCATTCTGGTGCATGGTGAGCAGCTTTGAAAAATAACTTATTGTTCGAAACATGTAGCATGCTGCCACTTCTTCTCCTGTGAACCATGTTTTTGGATCTTGGATTTTATCTTCAATAAATTTTGATATTTTTGGAAGCTGGATTTTCTCCTCTATTTGTTCCACTGCCTTACGTGAAGACTGCACGTCATCCGGGCTTCCCCACAACAAATGCCTAGTAGGTGAGCTGGTTTTGTCACATTTTTTTTTTTTCTTTTGTACAAATTAAATGTACATTACAAACCAATGTAATCCTAGCCTTGTATTGATGCCATTAAACAATATTCAGCATTAGGGAAAGCTGTAAAACTCCTGGTGGTATATGAGTCGTAGCATATTACCAGTCACAAGAGGTAAGATATTTAAAATACCCACTAATTAGAAATAAAGGCTTCGGTATGGTATTATTTCTGACAGCGACAGGTGAGCACAAGTTATGGTAATAAATGCTGAACACCTTTGCACGTGGCACACCTGGCGATGGAAGATGGACGACTGTTTGTTTTCCTTACTATTTACTTCTTTATTAAAGGATTGTTTCAATTTAATTAATAACTGTAGGATTGCCAACAATGGAATGATGAGTTGTTTTCTTGGCTTGCAGTTTCGTCCAAGAACAGAAGTCACCAAGTGTTTCCAAGTGTTGCCACAAATTGCTCAAATGTAACACATATCAATTTGTAAATTTGGAGAAACACACTGGAGAAAACCCAGGGCATAATATTCGTAAGATGTAACTCCCCACCCCCCAAAAAAAATCACCTAATACTCATTTGACCCCCTCACTTCTGCTGCTCAGTGTCCCCCATAAGGTCCTCAGTGCCTCTTCATACCACCGCCACATGCTGAAACATTGGGCATCTTAATACCAGATCGGGACGTCCGACTGACTAGACCTGGGATGTCCCTGCTCATTTGCGGGGACATCTCGGACCTGAGCGCAGCCAGAAGTTCCATCCTAGAATGCACATCACAATGTAGCGATGAACGTCCTGTTGTCCTGGCCCAAGGTAAAGAGGCCTGGGGTTTCAGCATGTGGTCTCTGTAAGAAAAGGCGTCCAGTTCCGTTTGGAGGAGAGTGTGTTGCAGAGGTTAGCAATGAGGTGAGTATTAGTTTTTAAATTTTTTGCCAGCCCTTCATAGTTCAGCAAAATGAAGGCAAAATACGTTATACAACCAACTATTTAATAATTAAGATAAAACTACACGTCTCGATTTGCTATGGTGTAAAGAAATTTAAATCCTGCACACATGACCCTTGAAGATATGATGTTGTTACAAAATGCTTTCCACTGTTTTAAATGTGATTGTATCTGTTTGGTAATTTGCATGCACATAGTTGGGAACAAACAGAGTTAATAGTTGGGACTTGCCCAGAATGGTAAGGGCTACAGGAGATAGCTTTCTGGTAGTGAGTAATACAGGGCCCAGCATCCAGTGGCGTAAGGCCTAATTTCTAATAGTTTGCAGACTTACATGTTGAAGGGTGTTGTGTGCGAAGAGGGAAGGCATCTTATAATATGTCCTATTTACCAAGGAAACAAAAAGAAATAGTTCACAGATTGGAGCCTAGGCCAGGGAGGCCACTTAAACCGTATGGAACTTTGCTCAGGGAGGAGCAGAAGTCCTACTTAAAGGTGATTGAAAACAAAGAAGGAATTGTACTAGCGAGACACAAGTGAATGTGGCGCCCCTAGGGGTATTTGCCACAAAAATAGTTATTGACACAAATAAATGTTAAAATAGCAAGACTGCACTACCATCTCCGGCCAGAAGGGGGAGCTCCAGAGATTCCCCTTGATCTATTCTGGTCTGAGAAAAAGATTGGCAGTTGGGTTGATGAGCTGAAAGTGTGAGGTCGTATAACTGAGCTCCTAACAGCTCTATGACGGATTATAGGACCGTAATACCGATAGTAGGAAAAGAGGAATAGAGAAAAAGGACATTGTGAGAACAGGGTAGTAATAACCTCTACCCAGAATAGGCGCAGAGACGGATACCGGATCCGTGGCTATATTCATTATATATAATACAGCAACCGGAAGGGAGGTGATATCAGCTTCACCAGGGTAAGACGCAGCAACAGACACAGAGTTCAGCAGTACTCCCAGAGGGGGTAAGCCGACAAAAAGGGACTCGGGTCGCCCGTCGAACCAGAGCACAGAAGAGACAGATTGGGTCGGCAGCCAGTTCACAAACAGCAGCAGGGCCATACAGAAACTGCGCATAATAAGAGGTGGAAATCCTGACAGGGTCAAAGTAATTCAGGGTTCTTATACAGACTCCGGTGACAGTATTGGTGGCAAATCCCTTTATGTTGAAGTAAATTGGTTAAACGTTTCAACGCCTCAGTCTTTCATTTGGACAATAACCATCGGTCCAGGATCGGGGTCATCACAGCTGAGAAGACCTGCTGCTGACCAAGTAAGTGTCTGTTCCTTCATGATATCCCTTACACTGTGCATCGCCTGAGGCCACAGCACCGGGTCAAGCCACTAGTGACATCCCCCTTAAGAGACAGACCTCATTAATCTGGTGCTGGGTTCCTCGGTCTCCCGGGCGTCACAACTGGCGTCACGAACAGGATAGAGCCAGCCCGTACATCGGGTATTGTGTGCCGTAATTGGAGTCTGAAACTGTGAAAAGAAAAATCTTGGAAATTGACTTTGTTAAAGAAAATCCCGTTTCCCATTGAAAACTATTGAAAGTGACTTTTCTCCATTGGTTATAATGGGGTAAAAATGGCTGCCATCCCCTGATGTAATCATCTCATAACTGTCAGGCACAAAACTGTTAATCGAGCTACGTCATTACCCAAGCCCCAGTCTAACTGAAAAACTTCAAAATCCACCATCACAGAGCGTGCGGCAGTTAGAGGCAGCAGGGGGCATGTCATTGTCATCCTGCTGCACAGAGGAACGAATCTACATTATCTAGACGGAAGCTGGGACCGGAGGGGTCTGGATTAACTAAGGGGGTACAGTATGTCGCAGCACGGAGATGCCGCAGCACCCGGCGACGCTAATGCAGCTGAAAGACAGAGTGTCGATAGAGAGCCTGGCAGCGCAGCAGTGCAAGGAGTGGTGCCCATCATGCCGGTGTTAATGCCATTTACCCCGGGTGGCCCGTGGCTTCCAATGTATGAAGGTGAACCTAATACCCTTGACGGTTTCAGGGAAAAGATGCTGGCTCATTTTGATATGTTCCCTGTGGGTGAAGCTCAGCGTGTTAGTCTCCTGATGATGCAGTTAAGTGGCCATGCTAAGCGAGAAGTCACAGCATGGGCAACTGATCTAAAAGGTACTGTTGAACGCATATTTGCTGGATTAAAAGTTACATTTGAAACCACTGCCAGCAGCAAAGCTAAAGTATGATTCTTTAATTGCAAACAAAAAGCTAATGAGGGCGTGAGAGATTTTGCCTTAAACCTGCAGGAAGCCCTTAAATCTGTCATGATCTCCATGGCCAGAGAACTAGCATAAGCCTATATAGGAACAAGCTCTTGGAAGATGGTAACTGTACTGACCATGAACTAAACCTACCGCACAACTAGAAGTAGCCAGGTAGCATGTCCTACTTTTTATCCCTATATGCCCAGCGCCGGCCGGAGAACTAAATAATGCTAGCAGAGGGAAATATAAGACCTGACTCACCTCTAGAGAAATGCCCAAAAAGGAGACAGAGGCCCCCCACATATATTGGCGGTGATTTTAGATGAAATAACAAACGCAGCAGGAAAATAGTTTTAGCAAATTTGAGGTCCGCTTTCTAGATAGCAGAAGACAGAAAGCACACTTTCATGGTCAGCAGAAAACCCTAACAAAACACCATCCAGAAATTACTTTAGGACTCTGGCATTAACTCATAATACCAGAGTGGCAATTCCTGATCAACAAGAGCTTTCCAGACACAGTAACGAAACTGCAGCTGTGAACTGGAACCAAAAAACAAAAACAAACAAGGACGAAAGTCCAACTTATCTAGTAGATGTCTGGGAGCAGGAACAAGCACAGAGAGGCTTCTGATAACATTGTTGACCGGCAAGCAACTAACAGAGAAGCCAGGTTATATAGCGACACCCAGATCTGATGAGAACAGGTGAACAGGGAAGATGATGACACAAGTTCAATTCCACCAGTAGCCACCGGGGGAGCCCAGAATCCAAATTCACAACAGTACCCCCCCCTCAAGGAGGGGGCACCGAACCCTCACCAGAACCACCAGGGCGATCAGGATGGGCCCTATGAAAGGCACGAACCAGATCGGAGGCATGAACATCAGATGCAGTGACCCAAGAATTATCCTCCTGGCCGTATCCCTTCCACTTGACCAGATACTGGAGTCTCCGTCTGGAAACACGGGAGTCTAGGATTTTCTCCACAACGTACTCCAACTCACCCTCAACCAACACCGGAGCAGGAGGCTCAACGGAAGGCACAACCGGTGCCTCATACCTGCGCAATAACGACCGATGAAAAACGTTATGAATAGAAAAGGATGCAGGGAGGTCTAAACGGAAGGAAACAGGGTTAAGAATCTCCAATATTTTATACGGACCGATGAACCGAGGCTTAAACTTAGGAGATGAGACCCTCATAGGGACAAAACGAGAAGACAACCACACCAAATCTCCAACACAAAGCCGAGGACCAACACGACGGTGACGGTTGGCAAAAAGCTGAGTCTTCTCCTGGGACAACTTCAAATTGTCCATCACCTGCCCCCAGATATGATGCAATCTCTCCACCACCGCATCCACTCCAGGACAATCCGAGGATTCCACCTGACCGGAGGAAAATCGAGGATGGAACCCCGAATTACAGAAAAACGGGGACACCAAGGTGGCAGAGCTGGCCCGATTATTGAGGGCGAACTCCGCCAATGGCAAAAAAGCAACCCAATCATCCTGGTCAGCAGACACAAAACACCTCAGATATGTCTCCAGGGTCTGATTAGTCCGCTCGGTCTGGCCATTAGTCTGAGGGTGAAAAGCAGACGAAAAAGACAAATCTATGCCCATCCTAGCACAGAATGCCCGCCAAAATCTAGACACAAATTGGGTTCCTCTGTCAGAAACGATATTCTCAGGAATACCATGCAAACGAACAACATTTTGAAAAAACAGGGGAACCAACTCGGAAGAAGAAGGCAATTTGGGCAGGGGAACCAAATGGACCATCTTAGAAAAACGGTCACACACCACCCAGATGACAGACATCTTCTGAGAAACAGGCAGATCTGAAATAAAATCCATCGAGATGTGCGTCCAAGGCCTCTTAGGAATAGACAAGGGCAACAATAATCCACTAGCCCGAGAACAACAAGGCTTGGCCCGAGCACAAACGTCACAAGACTGCACAAAGCCTCGCACATCTCGTGACAGGGAAGGCCACCAGAAGGATCTTGCCACCAAATCCCTGGTACCAAAAATTCCAGGATGACCTGCCAATGCAGAAGAATGCACCTCAGAGATGACTCTACTGGTCCAATCATCAGGAACAAACAGCCTATCAGGCGGACAACGATCCGGTCTATCCGCCTGAAACTCCTGCAAGGCCCGCCGCAGGTCTGGAGAAACGGCTGACAAAATAACTCCATCCTTAAGGATACCTGTGGGCTCAGAGTTGCCGGGTGAATCAGGCTCAAAACTCCTAGAAAGGGCATCCGCCTTAACATTCTTAGAACCCGGTAGGTATGACACCACAAAATTAAACCGAGAAAAAAATAATGACCAGCGCGCCTGTCTAGGATTCAGGCGCCTGGCGGTCTCAAGATAAATCAAATTTTTGTGGTCAGTCAATACCACCACCTGATGTCTGGCCCCCTCAAGCCAATGGCGCCACTCCTCAAACGCCCACTTCATGGCCAAAAGCTCCCGATTCCCAACATCATAATTCCGCTCAGCGGGCGAAAATTTACGGGAAAAGAAGGCACAAGGCCTCATCACGGAGCAGTCAGAACTTTTCTGCGACAACACTGCCCCAGCTCCGATCTCAGAAGCGTCGACCTCAACCTGAAAAGGAAGAGCCACATCAGGCTGACGCAACACAGGGGCAGAAGAAAAACGGCGCTTAAGCTCCTGAAAGGCCTCCACAGCATCAGGGGACCAATTAGCAACATCAGCACCCTGTCTAGTCAAATCGGTCAATGGCTTAACGACATCCGAAAAACCAGAAATAAATCGACGATAAAAGTTGGCAAAGCCCAAAAATTTCTGAAGACTTTTAAGAGAAGAGGGCTGCGTCCAATCACAAATAGCTTGAACCTTGACAGGATCCATCTCAATGGAAGAGGGAGAAAAAATATATCCCAAAAAGGAAATTCTCTGAACCCCAAATACGCACTTAGAACCCTTGACACACAGAGAATTAGACCGCAAAACCTGAAAAACCCTCTTAACTTGCTGGACATGAGAGTCCCAGTCATCCGAAAAAATCAGAATATCATCCAGATACACTATCATAAATTTATCCAAAAAATCGCGGAAAATATCATGCATAAAGGACTGGAAGACTGAAGGGGCATTAGAAAGACCAAAAGGCATCACCAAATACTCAAAGTGGCCCTCGGGCGTATTAAATGCGGTTTTCCACTCATCCCCCTGCCTGATCCGCACCAAATTATACGCCCCACGGAGATCAATCTTAGAGAACCACTTGGCCCCCTTTATGCGAGCAAACAAATCAGTCAGCAACGGCAATGGGTATTGATATTTAACCGTGATTTTATTCAAAAGCCGATAATCAATACATGGTCTCAAAGAGCCGTCTTTTTTTGACACAAAGAAAAAACCGGCTCCTAAGGGAGATGACGATGGACGAATATGTCCCTTTTCCAAGGACTCCTTTATATATTCTCGCATAGCAGCATGTTCAGGCACAGACAGATTAAATAAACGACCCTTTGGGTATTTACTACCCGGAATTAAATCTATAGCACAATCGCACTCACGGTGCGGAGGTAGTGAACCCAGCTTGGGTTCTTCAAAGACGTCACGATAATCAGACAGGAACTCAGGGATTTCAGAGGGAATAGATGATGAAATGGAAACCAAAGGTACGTCCCCATGAGTCCCCCTACATCCCCAGCTCAACACAGACATAGCTCTCCAGTCAAGGACTGGGTTGTGAGACTGCAGCCATGGCAATCCTAGCACCAAATCATCATGTAGATTATACAGCACCAGAAAACGAATAGTCTCCTGGTGATCCGGATTAATACGCATAGTTACTTGTGTCCAGTATTGTGGTTTATTATTAGCCAATGGGGTGGAGTCAATCCCCTTCAGAGGAATAAGAGTCTCCAAAGGCTCTAAATCATACCCACAACGATTGGCAAAGGACCAATCCATAAGACTCAAAGCGGCGCCAGAGTCGATATAGGCGTCCGTGGTAATAGATGACAAAGAGCAAATCAGGGTCACAGACAAAATAAATTTAGACTGTAAAGTGCCAATGGAAACGGATTTATCAAGCTTTTTAGTACGCTTAGAGCATGCTGATATAACATGAGTAGAATCCCCACAATAGAAACACAACCCATTTTTCCGTCTAAAATTCTGCCGCTCGCTTCTGGACAGAATTCTATCACACTGCATGCTTTCTGGCGTCTTCTCAGTGGACACCGCCAGATGGTGCACTGGTTTGCGCTCCCGCAGACGCCTATCGATCTGAATGGCCATTGTCATGGACTCATTCAGACCCGCAGGCACAGGGAACCCCACCATAACATCCTTAATGGCATCAGAGAGACCCTCTCTGAAAGTAGCCGCCAAGGCACACTCATTCCACTGAGTAAGCACAGACCATTTACGGAATCTTTGGCAGTAAATTTCAGCTTCATCTTGCCCCTGCGATAGGGACATCAAAGTTTTTTCTGCCTGAAGTTCCAAATGAGGTTCCTCATAGAGCAACCCCAAGGCCAGAAAAAACGCATCCACATTGCGCAACGCAGGATCCCCTGGTGCCAATGAAAAAGCCCAGTCTTGAGGGTCGCCGCGGAGCAAGGAAATCACAATCCCAACCTGCTGTGCAGGGTCTCCAGCAGAACGAGATTTCAGGGACAAAAATAACTTGCAATTATTTCTAAAATTCTGAAAGCCAGATCTATTCCCTGAGAAGAATTCCGGCAAAGGAATTCTCGGCTCTGATACCGGAGCATGAACAACAAAATCTTGCAAACTTTGTACTTTCGTGGCGAGATTATTCAAACCTGCAGTTACACTCTGAAGATCCATTATAGACAGGTGCACACAGAGCCATTCAAAGATTAGAAGGAGAGAGAAAAAAAAAAAAAACTGCAGCATAGACAGACTGGCAAGTGATCCAATTAAGAGCACAAAAAAAAAAAAAAAAAAAAAACTCTCAGCAGACTTCTTATTTCTCTCCTTTCTCAGCCAAGGATTTTAACCCTTTAGTGGGCCGGTCAAACTGTCATGATCTCCATGGCCAGAGAACTAGCATAAGCCTATATAGGAACAAGCTCTTGGAAGATGGTAACTGTACTGACCATGAACTAAACCTACCGCACAACTAGAAGTAGCCAGGTAGCATGTCCTACTTTTTATCCCTATATGCCCAGCGCCGGCCGGAGAACTAAATAATGCTAGCAGAGGGAAATATAAGACCTGACTCACCTCTAGAGAAATGCCCAAAAAGGAGACAGAGGCCCCCCACATATATTGGCGGTGATTTTAGATGAAATAACAAACGCAGCAGGAAAATAGTTTTAGCAAATTTGAGGTCCGCTTTCTAGATAGCAGAAGACAGAAAGCACACTTTCATGGTCAGCAGAAAACCCTAACAAAACACCATCCAGAAATTACTTTAGGACTCTGGCATTAACTCATAATACCAGAGTGGCAATTCCTGATCAACAAGAGCTTTCCAGACACAGTAACGAAACTGCAGCTGTGAACTGGAACCAAAAAACAAAAACAAACAAGGACGAAAGTCCAACTTATCTAGTAGATGTCTGGGAGCAGGAACAAGCACAGAGAGGCTTCTGATAACATTGTTGACCGGCAAGCAACTAACAGAGAAGCCAGGTTATATAGCGACACCCAGATCTGATGAGAACAGGTGAACAGGGAAGATGATGACACAAGTTCAATTCCACCAGTAGCCACCGGGGGAGCCCAGAATCCAAATTCACAACATAAATCACTTACACTGGCTGAACCCATTTTTAACACAGGAGCCGATAAACTGTTAAGAGATCAATTTATTGAGGGACTCTATGCCCCTTCTCACCGGGGGCATGTGAGTATGCTTGTTTTTAAGAACCCTGAATTGACATTTGCCCAATTAAAGGAGAGTGCTATACGTCTCCAGCTGGCAGAGGCACCTCGGGATCAGGATCTCACACAACCCATGGCAGATGTACTTCAGCAACGGGGAATGCTAGTGGCATCAGCTACGTCCGGTGCCAGTGCTAAGTCCCTGGGGCCCATTACTAATGAGGCTCTTCAGCAAAAGCTTGACTCTTTAACTGATGTTGTTGCTTCGATGGCTAAAACCATGCAGGAGATGAGAGAACCCAAGATGGAGTTGGAAAACCGTAGAGAGGATGTTCCATGGATGAGGTCCCGGAGATACCCGACATGGAGAGGACGACCCCGTGACCGCTACCAACCGGATGGACAGCCCATTTGCCGCCGTTGTCAGCAGCCAGGCCACTTCGCACAAAATTGTGATTTAAACGGGAATCCCCTGGGAATGCGGGCCGCTTCGCAGGAATGAATTTTCAAGGCCCAACACCCTGGCACGACAGGTACATCGGAGGACGACCTATCATCCCTATCGTGCTGGACGGAATTCCCCTCAACGCTTTGCTGGATACAGGTTCCCAGATTTCATCTATACCATATATCCTTTATAAGAGGTACTGGGCTGAGGTAGATATTGATAAAGGACCCTCTGATGTTGAACTAAATATATGGGCCAGTAATGGTACGTTGGTACCGAAACTAGGATTCAGGGAGATGACCATAAAGATTGGTAAAGCAGAATTGAAGAAACAGGGTATAATTGTTGTTGATGTTGACCGACAGAACTGTGAACCAACTGTATTGATAGGAATGAATGTGTTAGAGAACTGCTTTTCCGAAGTTATTTCTGTCTTACAACAAATTGCTGAAACTGCCCGATCCTGCCAGCAGAGAGTTCTCCGGAGGGAAATAAAAGTATTAATGTTAAGGCAACAGATAGAAGTTGCAGGTGGAGAAATCGGCAGTGTGAGGGTGAGTGATCCAACGTCTATTGTAATCCCACCAAAAACAGAAATGCTGGTATGGTGTAGAGCGGCCATTGGTACTAAAGGACGAGACTATCAAGCCTTAATAGAACCATCATACACCGACAGCAGACCCACTATACTTACGGCACGAGGGGTGGTCGAGGTACACCGGGGACGGGTGCCGGTACGACTTTTGAACTGTGGAGAGGAAGAGGTCACTTTGCCAAGGTACGCTACAGTGGCAAAGTTATATACTGTTGACAACAATGCCATCACAACCGTTGAGCCCTTAGAATCGACCTGTCAGGTGGAAAATAACGGCTCAGATGGAGAATCGGAGGATTGGTGCCAACAGCTAGACGTGGGTGTAGATTCAACACCTACCCATCAAAGACAAGGGGTATATAGATTAGTGACGGAATATGAACAGGTCTTCAGTAAACACCCATTGGACTTCGGACGGATAGAAGGGGTGGAACATACAATCCCCACCGGTGACCATCCCCCGATAAAAGAAAGATATAGGCCCATACCACCCGCTCACTATCAATGCGCGAAGGACATGCTGAGAGAGATGAAACAGGCCGGGGTAATAAGAGATAGTTGTAGCCCTTGGGCGGCCCCTCTGGTGATTGTCAAAAAAAAGGACGGAACCATGAGAATGTGCGTAGACTACCGGCGGATTAATAACATCACCCATAAAGACGCCTATCCCTTGCCTAGGATAGAAGAGTCCTTGACTGCTTTGAAATCTGCTAATTATTTTTCCACCTTAGACTTAACAAGCGGGTATTGGCAAGTCCCTGTGGTTGAGAGAGTTAAAGAAAAAACAGCATTCACCACACCAATGGGTTTAAGCGAATTTAATCGCATGCCGTTCGGACTCTGCAACGCATCCGGTACTTTCCAGCGACTGATGGAATGCTGCCTCGGAAACAAGAACTTCGAGACCGTCCTCCTGTACCTAGATGATGTGATCGTCTACTCAAAGACTTACGAACAGCACTTAACAGACCTGGCAGAGGTGTTCGAAGCCTTATCCAAGTATGGTATGAAAATCAAACCATCCAAATGTCACCTTCTCAAGCCAAAGGTACAATACTTAGGGCACATCGTGAGTTCGGAGGGAGTAGCACCGGATCCCGAGAAAATAACTGCCATAAGGGATTGGCCAAGACCTACCAACGCAAAAGAAGTGAGGCAATTCTTGGGATTAGTGGGTTACTATCGTAGATTTATAAAAGGATTTACCAAATTGGCAGCGCCCTTGCAAGATACTTTGATAGGGCAGACGAAGAAACCTTCAAACCGAAACTCTCCTTTTCAGTGGAACGACGAAAGAGAAGACTCCTTTGAACAACTAAAGAAGGCACTAACCGGAGAAGAAGTTCTGGCGTACCCAGATTACCATCAACCTTTCATCCTCTACACCGATGCCAGTAATGTGGGATTGGGAGCGGTGCTGTCACAAAAGCAAGAAGGTCGGGAGAAAGTCATCGCCTTTGCAAGTAGAAAACTCCGGCCTACTGAAAGAAATTTTGAAAATTATAGTTCCTTCAAATTGGAGCTACTGGCAGTAGTTTGGGCTGTGACTGAACGTTTCAAACACTATTTGACCGGTGCAGAATTTATTGTCTATACTGACAACAATCCATTGACCCACCTAGACACGGCTAAATTAGGTGCGTTAGAACAGCGATGGATAGCCCGGTTATCTAATTACAACTTCGTGATCAAGTATCGAGCAGGTCGCAAGAATGGAAATGCCGATGCCCTATCCCGGATGCCACACGTGAGAGATGTAGAAGAAGAAACAGGTTGAGCTTGAAGAAATTGAACTACCAGCCTTTCATCAGCCCAAGGCAAAACATCGTCAGTCAAATACCTATCAGAAACAACAAGAAGTGAATTTTAATCCGTTAGCACACCATAGATGGGCTGACACCCAAGATAGCAATCCGGCTGTGAAGATAGTGAAGGAACTATTGATGGAGCAAAGTGCATATCCCGATGAGGATGCCCCAGAAGAGACGCATCAACTCTGGAAAGAGAGAGGCAAAATGTTCCTGTATCAAGGGAAACTCTGTAGAAGATACACCAATCCGAAAACACATGAATTGGTCTGGCAGATTATCGTGCCTAAACAAGATGTGAGGATGGTCCTCGAGGCTTACCACAATGGTGCTGGTCACTTTGGTTGGAAAAAGCTAGAAGTACTTCTGAGAGAGAGATTTTATTGGGCCGGGATGAGAAAATCAATCGAACAGTGGTGTAGAAACTGTGGCCCGTGCAACCTCAGAAGGAACGATCAAAAGAGCCAAAGAGCACCACTGCAGCCCATAATCACCAAACAACCACTCGAACTGGTAACCATGGACCACGTGAAGTTGACACCGAGCCGGTCCGGTTACGTCTATGCCTTGACCATCGTGGACCATTATTCGCGCTTCTTGGTAGTAGTACCTGTAAAAGATCTGACTGCAAAAACAGCAGCCAAAGCGTTCCAAACGTACTTTTGTAGACCCCATGGATATCCGGAACAGGTTCTCACTGACCAGGGTACAGCCTTTGAATCAGAGATCTTCAGAGAATTCTGTAATATGTATGGTTGCAAAAAGATCCGGACGACGGCCTATCATCCGCAAACAAACGGCTTATGTGAGAAGATTAACCATATTGTGATAGACCTACTAAAGACTTTACCTGAAACAGAAAGGAATCAATGGCCAGAGAAATTGCCTGACTTGGTGGATCTGTATAATCATGTCCCGGTGAGCTCTACCAACTGCACCCCAGCTTATCTTATGCGTGCAAGACCCGGCCAATTACCAATCGATCTAGAAATGGGAATACTGAAACCAGACGCAGAAGTTCAAGACTCCAATTGGGATGTCGTACGGCAAAAGCAGTATCGCCAAGTGCAAGAGAGTGTGGAAAGAAGCCTCAAGCAAACCAGAGAAAGACAAGAGCGAACTTTCAATCAGAATGCTCTAGCAACTCCATTGAGACCGGGTGACCAAGTACTCAAGAGGAATCGTCGAACCAATAAACTGGATAATCAATGGGAAGCCGTACCCTACACAGTTTTACCAACAAGAATGGATAATCCTAAAATGTGTCTCATTAGCAAAAACGGAGGTTTAACATCTGTACTAGTGTCAAGAGACAATCTTAAATTATGTCCGGAAACGTTGAAAGAGCCAGAAGTTGTCCAGCCAGAATCAGAAGTTATTCAACCCATACAGGTTCAACCAGTAAAGGAAAAAGAGGAGGAAATGTATCACACCTCTATAGGAGACTTTCCCAAAACCCTACTAACATACCATGGTGCAGTAGTGGTTCCCATGGTGGCCTTTTATCCAACACCGAATCCAATATTAGAAGTCCCAAGACAGGAAGAGGCTGACCCCGTACTACAAGAGGTTCCAGGTCAGGAAGAACAGATTCCTGATCAGAGTGATCCCATTCACGGTGGACTTGCCAACCCCATAGTGGGGGAATTATCTTTAGCAGAGAGGGCAGATACTATATCCGCAGTAGACAGTAATACACCACATAAAGAGACACCGCTATTACGTAGATCCCAGCGTAGTACCCAGGGTCAATTACCGGCCAGGTATGCGGATTACCAACTATAAGACTATAGTCATTGTTATTGTTCTGTAACGTTTAAGCCCAGTACCTACAGAGACTCACCTTTATGAACTTCTTGCATATTCTTGAACTTTTTATCAGCCCGGAAACACTAAATCAAAGCTCTGGAAAGACTGCTTTGTGAACTTTGCTTCCTAGTACCTTCAAGGATAGAACTGTATTAATGGACGCTATTTGAAGTGACTTTTTACAGAATTCCATTTTTTTTGTTTTTTTGAGTGGTTTTTGTAACTTTTCATTTTTAAGACTCTGTATATATCAATTGTTATTTCAAAATGTTATCGTCCCACAGTCCCGGAGTACTGTTCTTAACTAAGGGGGAATGTGGCGCCCCTAGGGGTATTTGCCACAAAAATAGTTATTGACACAAATAAATGTTAAAATAGCAAGACTGCACTACCATCTCCGGCCAGAAGGGGGAGCTCCAGAGATTCCCCTTGATCTATTCTGGTCTGAGAAAAAGATTGGCAGTTGGGTTGAGGAGCTGGAAGTGTGAGGTCGTATAACTGAGCTCCTAACAGCCCTATGACGGATTATAGGACCGTAATACCGATAGTAGGAAAAGAGGAATAGAGAAAAAGGACATTGTGAGAACCGGTTAGTAATAACGTCTACCCAGAATAGGCGCAGAGACGGATACCGGATCCGTGGCTATATTCATTATATATAATACAGCAACCGGAAGGGAGGTGATATCAGCTTCACCAGGGTAAGACGCAGCAACAGACACAGAGTTCAGCAGTACTCCCAGAGGGGGTAAGCCGACAAAAAGGGACTCGGGTCGCCCGTCGAACCAGAGCACAGAAGAGACAGATTGGGTCGGCAGCCAGTTCACAAACAGCAGCAGGACCATACAGAAACTGCGCATAATAAGAGGTGGAAATCCTGACAGGGTCAAAGTAATTCAGGGTTCTTATACAGACTCCGGTGACAGTATTGGTGGCAAATCCCTTTATGTTGAAGTAAATTGGTTAAACGTTTCAACGCCTCAGTCTTTCATTTGGACAATAACCATCGGTCCAGGATCGGGGCCATCATAGCTGAGAAGACCTGCTGCTGACCAAGTAAGTGTCTGTTCCTTCATGATATCCCTTACACTGTGCATCGCCTGAGGCCACAGCACCGGGTCAAGCCACTAGTGACATCCCCCTTAAGAGACAGACCTCATTAATCTGGTGCTGGGTACCTCGGTCTCCCGGGCGTCACATGAACAATTGCCTACATTGAAAGGCAGCTATGGTTGACATATTAGGACATGAATTTGTAGCGCCTCCACTGCCGCAGGGCCGAGGGGTACCCGGTACCGGGCCTCTAAGTCTCTGCTCTGGGGTTGTCACGGCGGCTAGGCCCCGGTCCGAGACCCTGCCGTGGGGCGCACAGTGAAGGATCGGTGTGGATAGTGGTGGTGGTGCGGTGCAGTAAATAACGAGGACACCAGGTTGCAGTCTCTTTACCTTTTTACTGGAGATCTCTGAGTCCTCAGTCCAGAATATGGTTCACCAGGCTGCGCAAGTCCGGCCGGTCCAATGGCACCTACAGAGTTCACTTCACAGGTGGAAATCGGTGCCTTCCTTCTTAGCGCTATGTGTTGTAGTCCTTCCCTGCTGTGCTTACGGAAAGTACCCCACAACTGTTGTGTCTGTTTCTCGTGTTCCCTCACAACTCGATTAAATGATGTTCTTCTAATCCTCCGTCCCTCCCTGATGTTACGGTTGGAACGGCACCCGTTTGTCGGATAGGCCTGGAGTTCTTCCGGGACCCTAGAGACGCCCCTCTCCCGCAATTTCCTCCCAAGACTTCATAGGTGATTTAGGTGAGACAGCCCGCCTGAGACTGACTGTCCTGCCGCTGTTTAGAGTATTGCTTGAAGCTGGTTATTGTAATACTCCCTCGGCGTTCCGGCCACCGGTAGTGCGCCTCAGTAGGATGTTGCTCCGGTCTTACAGCACGACCCCTACTGGTATTCTCCTATCGCTTGATCTCGTTTCTCACTCAGCACAATCTATCTCGCTTCTAATCCTTTCTTGGGTCCCGCCGCTTCCCGGAGCTGGCGCGGACCCGTTACGTTCTTTTCAATGCCAAGCCTCTGTCAGGATCCCACCCCTGACAGAGACCCTACTGTCTCTTCCTCCACAACACCCTCTGCCACCAGGTGTTGCTTCGTCCAATCCAGTCAGCTTTCTGATCTAACTTCCTGCCTGACCCCCAGTTTACCCACTATGGTGGGGAGTGGCCTAATGAATAGAACCCTTAGCTCCCCCCGGAGGCCCAGCTGTGAAATCTATTGGTGTCTGTGATACCTGATCAGATGAACTCCTTCAGTGCCATCGGACGCACCATGGCTCCCCATAGTGGCGGAGCCACAGTACTGCAACGACCAGGACTCTGGGGCGCTGCACTCCCCCCTGGTTAAACACAGTACTCCGGGACTGGGAAGAAAACAACAATACAGGTTAGCAAAAAGACATACAATTTTTGTTGAGTGCAAATAATAATAAGTATACTTGAACAGAGCTTCCCTTTATGGGAGGTGAGGACACTTGAACGTTACAAACATGGTTAACATTATAAATTACAGGCTATAAATAACTCCTGTTACCCAACCGGGTATTCTACTAAGTACAAAATTGTTGAACAATAATTTAACATTGCCTTTAAGGACTCACACTCTAAATCCACTAAAGACCTTCCTATAATCACATTATAAGGTATTTTAACTTTCCCATTCGCCTTCTTTAAATCTGCAGGACCGCCTGTCCTATCGGCACCAGACCTACTGCCTCTCCTTTCTGTTACAGCAGAGGTCCCCAACCTTTTTTGCACCAGGGACCGGCTTTAAGCAAGACCAGTTTTCCATGGCCCGGTGGGGGTGGGGCAGGGGCGGGGCTTTGGTCATATGGGGGTGGGGTTATGGAGGGATGGAGCTTAGTGCATACTTATCATATAATTATGACATTTATAATGAGAATGTGATTCAACTTACCATAGGTTCAGAATGAGTGGGAGCACCATGCTTGTTTCCCTGGTGCTCTGCACCATTATTGCCCCATAGCTGTGCCATATAGTGCTCTGCACCATTATTGCCCCATAGCTGTGCCATACAGTGCTCTGCACTGTTTATTATTGCCCCATAGCTGTGCCATACAGTGCTCTGCACCGTTTATTATTGCCCCATAGCTGTGCCATACAGTGCTCTGCACCGTTCATAATTGCCCCATAGCTGTGCCATATAGTGCTCTGCACCGTTCATAATTGCCCCATAGCTGTGCCATATAGTGCTCTGCACCGTTCATAATTGCCCCATAGCTGTGCCATATAGTGCTCTGCACCATTATTGCCCCATAGCTGTGCCATATAGTGCTCTGCACCATTATTGCCCCATAGCTGTGCCATACAGTGCTCTGCACCATTATTGCCCCATAGCTGTGCCATACAGTGCTCTGCACCATTATTGCCCCATAGCTGTGCCATACAGTGCTCTGCACCATTATTGCCCCATAGCTGTGCCATACAGTGCTCTGCACCATTATTGCCCCATAGCTGTGCCATACAGTGCTCTGCACCATTATTGCCCCATAGCTGTGCCATATAGTGCTCTGCACCGTCCATTATTGCCCCATAGCTGTGCTGCTGCTGCAATAAAAATAATAAAACACATACTCACCTCTCTTGCTTGCAGCTCCTCGGCGCCATCTTCCCGGCGTCTCTCTGCACTGACTAATCAGGCAGAGGGCGGCGCGCACACTATATGCGTCATCGCGCCCTCTGCCTGAACAGTCAGTGTGGAGAGATGCGGGGAAGATGGAGACAGCGCCCGGCGTGTGGAACGCGGACAGGTGAATATGTAATACTTACCTGCTCCCGGCGTCACGCTCCTTCCCCCGGACAGCTGGTCTTCGGTGCCGCAGCCTCTTCCTCTGTCAGCGGTCACCGGCACCGTCATTAGAGGAATGAATTATGCGGCTCCGCCCCTATGGGAGGTGGAGCAGCCTATTCATTTCTCTAATGAGCGGTCCCACGTGACCGCTGAACAGGGGCGCCGCGGACCGGCTGAAAAACCCCAACGGCCCGGTCCTGGTCTGCGGACCGGCGGTTGGGGACCTCTGTGTTACAGGACCGCCCCGTTCAGCCAGGGCCTACTGCCTTTTCAACTACTATACACAGTATAGAACATAACATTACTTTCAGTTTAAGAGCACTAAGTCATCTCTACATGACTCCTATGAGGACTCAGGGTTTACCTTCTATCCTAACTATCTATCAACATTATCTAAACATTTTCTATCGAACATTAAGCCTTCTCATTATCTTTCTTCCTTTCTTGCATGCTGGACACCACATCTATTTCTACGGGCCCACTGCATCCTTCTTCTATCTTTCACCTTTTACTTCTCAGAGCACATCATCAGTATTCCTTCACATTTAACTAATTAAACACATATAACTCTCTTGTACAAACATTATCATCACTCTTCTCTCATTGACATTATTGCTATTTATCTTAAGCAATTTTACTATTGAAATGCGATAAATGAACATCCCCTTTAAGAGGGGATCAAGTCTTTCTGAGGTAGTTCGTCTTCTCAGACTACCAGTCCATGCTCAGCAAAGGTTCCAGTGCGGTATCTTCGCAAAGAGTCTTTAAGTAAAACCAGTAGGGAGCGCCTTTAATAAGGCGCAACTATTTACAAGAAGTTCGGATCATGCACTGTTCATGATTTCAACAGTTTTTGAATAACATAGAAAAATAGAAAAATAACCAAAAAACAATAGAGATCCCGGGTCCATAGAAGGATCCCCCTAAAAGTTTACCCTGAACGGGTTTTAGCAATCATAAAAGGCAATAAAACAGTAACTATTTTACAAGTAACAAAGTACAGTAGAATCTTACTGTGGTGGTCTCCGGTCTGGCATCACCAGGCCAACGGATCGCACTGGTGCGCCAGGAAGCGGTTCCGGTCCCAGCAGTGATAAAATCCCTCGCCGGGACGCCCTTCTCACGGGTAGGTGCACACGTTCCTCCGGAGCACGGCGAGGACGGGCTCCTCGAGATTCCGCGGGGCCGGGCTCTGCTGCTTTCCCCTTGGGATCATCTTCCGGTGTTCCGGCAGCAGCCTGGAGGGCAATGCATCGTTGCACACCTCGTGCCATCCAGCCAGACTCTCCCGCAGCCCTCCTCCATCTGGTGTAAGTCACCGCATCGCCTGGCTCCAGGTCGCGGGGAAATCTTCCGCTGCAGGGCTCCACCTCCTCCCGATCCACGTGGATCTGTAGCGGCTCCCCGATTTCTTGGATAACCCCGCGTCCATACTGAGGGTTAAAGGCCACCACTACACCCCAGTGTGATGGCGGGATCTCCGGGGTGCTAATTAAATCAACCTGCTCTGCAGGCTGGGGCCGGCTCCGCCACGCTGCCATCAGACGCCGTAGATGTTCGGCGTCCGGCATGATCTTCAGGCCCGGCGTCTGTAGCGTACCTTCAGCCGCGGCCAGGTGGGAGGGAGCAGGGGACACTGGGGATAAACGGATCTCCGTAGGCTGGCCCAGCCGAGTGAGCACGCGGGCATCAGCCTCCAGCCTGCGGGCTAGCTGTCGGGCCTCGGCTGCAGCCACACATTCCTCAGACAGCGGCAGAGGGGGTCGGCCCATCGGTGACCCTGTGAGGGTCAGACCCCGCAGCGTCGGCGTTTCTGGGGCTATGTCAGGTTGCGCAGCCTCAGGCCGGACCGGGTCAGCCCCGCGTGGTGCTCCTGGTGTCGCCATCTTGGCCTTTTCTCCAATGTCTTCTTCCCGCGGTCTCTTTCGTGGGCGGCCCCGTCCCCATGGTCTCCACCCTCCAACCAGGATCAGGAGGCGGACCTCGGCTGTTGACGGGCACGTCCTCAGGACACAGAAATACTTAGACTGGGCGGCCATCGCTGTTCGCGCTCTCCAGCTTGTCTACGCCTACTTCACGCCCCTTCTCTCTTCAGCGCTGCAATGGCGGCGGATTTTGGCGGTAAATGGCGCAACACAGTCTTCGTAATAAAGCACAGTCAAAGCACAATAAATCACAGTTCCAAGGCACACATGACCTGATTATTCAGGCTTAAGTAGATCCTGTTCGTGACGCCAAGTTGTAGCGCCCCCACTGCCGCAGGGCCGAGGGGTACCCGGTACCGGGCCTCTAAGTCTCTGCTCTGGGGTTGTCACGGCGGCTAGGCCCCGGTCCGAGACCCTGCCGTGGGGCGCACAGTGAAGGATCGGTGTGGATAGTGGTGGTGGTGCGGTGCAGTAAATAACGAGGACACCAGGTTGCAGTCTCTTTACCTTTTTACTGGAGATCTCTGAGTCCTCAGTCCAGAATATGGTTCACCAGGCTGCGCAAGTCCGGCCGGTCCAATGGCACCTACAGAGTTCACTTCACAGGTGGAAATCGGTGCCTTCCTTCTTAGCGCTATGTGTTGTAGTCCTTCCCTGCTGTGCTTACGGAAAGTACCCCACAACTGTTGTGTCTGTTTCTCGTGTTCCCTCACAACTCGATTAAATGATGTTCTTCTAATCCTCCGTCCCTCCCTGATGTTACGGTTGGAACGGCACCCGTTTGTCGGATAGGCCTGGAGTTCTTCCGGGACCCTAGAGACGCCCCTCTCCCGCAATTGCCTCCCAAGACTTCATAGGTGATTTAGGTGAGACAGCCCGCCTGAGACTGACTGTCCTGCCGCTGTTTAGAGTATTGCTTGAAGCTGGTTATTGTAATACTCCCTCGGCGTTCCGGCCACCGGTAGTGCGCCTCAGTAGGATGTTGCTCCGGTCTTACAGCACGACCCCTACTGGTATTCTCCTATCGCTTGATCTCGTTTCTCACTCAGCACAATCTATCTCGCTTCTAATCCTTTCTTGGGTCCCGCCGCTTCCCGGAGCTGGCGCGGACCCGTTACGTTCTTTTCAATGCCAAGCCTCTGTCAGGATCCCACCCCTGACAGAGACCCTACTGTCTCTTCCTCCACAACACCCTCTGCCACCAGGTGTTGCTTCGTCCAATCCAGTCAGCTTTCTGATCTAACTTCCTGCCTGACCCCCAGTTTACCCACTATGGTGGGGAGTGGCCTAATGAATAGAACCCTTAGCTCCCCCCGGAGGCCCAGCTGTGAAATCTATTGGTGTCTGTGATACCTGATCAGATGAACTCCTTCAGTGCCATCGGACGCACCATGGCTCCCCATAGTGGCGGAGCCACAGTACTGCAACGACCAGGACTCTGGGGCGCTGCAAATTCTCCTACAGTGGACTTTCAAGGATCTTGTGAGAAGTTGTACCGATATACCTTAAGCAGTGTGGTCCTCATTAGATAGTTGAGAACTGAAAGGAACGGTCAGCAGCCATAGAGTTACACCTCGACCCGTGCAGCCTCCACAGGGGAAGACGGAGTTTCCCATAAGAGTTTGCTGGACTGTAGTGAGATGAAGAATTCTGAAGTGCAAGTATCACGATTCCAACACTCATGGTGTCCTAAGGACACTGAGAGTGACAGCTCAGCCGCGCTGTAGGATCAAGGGTGTACTGGGCAGTCAGTATTGTGAATGACAGCTGTCCAATCTGGCCGGGCCTGTGAGGCTTCCTCCAGGTGTCCACCGTTTAGAGGGAACCTGTCGGGCAAGTCCTGCTGCTCAAACGGTTTCTGCCAGGTGTATTCTCTGAATACTCCAGCATTTCAGAGAAAATATACTTTAAAGATCCGGCTGGGGACCATGACAGTAGATGAGATTATTTCAGTGCTGCCTCTGGCTGGTAGACGTGCAGCCCCTTACTGCATCCCTAGTGCGGCTACAGCTGATAGGCAGGACACCCTCTGCGGTGATCATGGGCAGATCCTCTAAATATAATTGCTCTGAAACACTGAAGCATTTCAGAAAAAAATATACCTGGCTGCAATCATGCAGCCAGAATCTGATTCTTGCTGTCTGTGGTTTGGAAAGTACGAATTAGATAAGAGGTTCACTTTAACATTTAAGACAAAGCCATAAGTCTCCATTCACTGCCATATGGCAAATATCAGTCTCCGTACACAAAATTGCAGTGTGCAGACTTGGATCACCGCCTGTATCCTTGGTCCACACAGCATGACACAAGATCACTCCTTATCTGGTTTCTCACAGTCTCAGTAGGTTTTCAGTCACCTTCTCGTTCCTGCATCAGGTCCTGATCTTCTTGTTATCTCAGGTCCCCGTTACTCAGGCACCACTTTGTGCCACTCAGCTGCTGACTCTTATACAGTACCCAGGTAACTCCTTGAGAACAGAGCAAACTTATGGCACTATTGTACAGAAAACACTTTTTTTATGTGTAACTCATTCCACAGGCAAATAGCGCCTTTCTGCCATGCCACGTAATAGCACATCACATGACGGGGTCTTTGTGTAAGGACTAGTGATGAGCGAGTGTACTTGTTGCTGGGGTTTTCCCGAGCACGCTTGGGTGACCTCCGAGTATTTGTTAGTGTTCGGAGATTAAGCTTTCATCGCCTCAGCTGAATGATTTACAGCTACTTGCCAGCCTGAGTACATGTGAGGGTTGCCTGGTTGCTAGGGAATCCTCACATGTAATCAAGCTGGCTAGTAGCTGTAAATCACTCCGCTGTGGCGATGAAAACTAAATCTCCGAACACTAACAAATACTGGGAGGTCACCCCAGCGTGCTCGGGAAAACCCAAGCAACAAGTACACTCGCTTATCACTAGTAAGGACCAAGTCCAGGCATTGAGATGGCACGATGCCAGGGAGATGGCGGCTGTTTTAAATACCCAACATCTTCCTGTAACAACAGCGGACAGAATAATCACCAATTTTTCCTGCTTTACTATTTAAAGACCGCTATCAATCATTAATGGCGGCATTTAAATTACACAATCACCGGTGTACCGCCTCCCATCGTCTCACCAAAATGTGATACCGGGAAATTGATAGCTTGCCATGGCAGCCGAAGCCTTCTGAAGACCCCTACTGCTGCCATAGTTGTCTTCCTTGGGAAGGTGAGCTTCATAGGAGATTCATTTTTAAAAACTATTTTTTAGTTGTTATTATTATTTAAAATGATGTTATTTTACATAATAATTATTTAAAAAAGTTTTTAAAAATATGACAAAAATAAAAAAAATTTAAACATTTTTTTTTAAATGAAAACATAAATATACCGGTATGTAGAAAAAATAAAGAGAGACGTGGCACTCACCCAGTTTCTGCTATAATTCAATGTCCTTTATTCATCCTTATGGCAATAAGGACATAACGTGGAGAGGCCGCTGGTATACGAAGGGGTGCGGGGAGTGAGAGGAGGACGATGGCCGTTTCGCGCCGATTGCTACATTAGCTATCCGATAGGTAAAGAGAAAATGAAACAAGACACCACAAGTCCAGTGATCTGGTACCCTGGACTGTGGCTGCCTTTTACCATCAGTAAACCAGGTAACAAGACTGCCCAACTGCGTCCTTCGTTCTTTACTGCACCACTAACCATCTTCCATCTATTCACCGGGAGCCCTGGGGACTTACTTGTGAGAAGTTATACCATCTGGCTGCCATAACATCACCCCAGAGGACCCCTTTAAGCAGCATTGGTCACCTCTGACCGAATACCACAGGTGGCGTCACGAACTTTCTTTATTTCAAAAAACCCTTTAAAGACCTTCCTTTTAACATGGGCGCCAAGGGCCACGGACCGGGTTGCCGCCATGACACATCCCTTTAAGTACCACACCCAGTACTGAGTACCCCACGGCCCAGGCGGGCGACTCAGGTGCGATGCGAGAAACTCGCGTGAGTCTCTCGTGTTAATACCCCGCACTGCTGCCTGCATTCGGGACCAGAGCATGCGGATGCATGTATTTCTATGCAGCTGAACGCTCCGGTCCAAGTGTCGGTGGCAGTAACCGGTATTGATGCGAGAGACTCGTGCGAGTTTCTCTCATCACACTCACAAGTGTGACCCCGGCCTTAGCCTCTGATTTGAGTGCATCTCTTGCGATAGTACATGACATCAAAAAGATGCACCAATTCATTATAAGAAGTGCATGATTCTCAATGAATTTGGCTCATCATATTCCAGCTCGGATGGACGCTGGCCGTGCCGGTATTTTTTTTTCCATGTGCTAGAATTTTATTTGATAAATGGCGAGCAGTCATCCTGTCTACTTTGGTGCAAAGGTTTCCTAACTTCCAGGGAAAAGTTTGCTACAATTGCAATAATCCACAAACTAAACAATGGTCCTGAAAATGTAAAGGTCTTGTCTCATAAAAATTTATATATTCTCTATGCACAGGACGGATGATTAATGCATGATGTAGAAACAAAGGATTTTTCCAGCACAGGAGTCCTTTTCTTAAAAAATAATTTTCTTTATTCAGACATCTTCATCAGTAAAAACAGTACATACGGGGGGACCCCCAACGCCTGACGCGTTTCGGACCCATTAAAAATGCTCCTTTCTCAAAGGCCTGAAATGTGTCAGGTGTTGGGGGTCCTCCCCGTATGTACTGTTTTTACTGATGAAGATGTCTGAATAAAGAAAATTATTTTTTAAGAAAAGGACTCCCGTGCCGGAAAAATCCTTTGTTTCTACATGTGCTTATACGTGGTAGTCAGCCACTGAATTCCAGGCACGGACGGTCTCTAGCATATTCTGGTGAGCAACTATCCTCCTTCCCTTTCCTTTAATTTGATTAATGCATGATAGCTGGTGCTCCAACCATTGGGCCATCACTGGTCGCGAGAATGGTCCTAAATTCCCCTGTTTGCATGAACAATTAATGAAGATGTACAATGTGCTTTATTAAAGGGGTTGTCAGGTATTGATCAATAGTAGCTCAGTGAGGTTCAACATTGGGCACCCCCAGTGATCAGCTGTCATTTGCTCAAGTGGTGGCTGGATGTAAACACTATGTACAGAGCTGTTGAGTGATGCTTCACCTTCGGGCCATTTTCTGTTTTTTTTTTTGGTTTTTTTAACGTCCGCTTCAAAGTCAGGGAGCCGACATATGACATACCAGTACATCACATGTAGTTACGGGATTAAAAATGTAGAAGCAGCTGCCAGGTACTGCAGAACAGCTAGTGTGCTGCAGTAACCGGCAGCGGCTGCTACACTTTGCACGATCCTGCTCTTAGCATCCGACCTCCACTGGAGCAAATAACATCTGATCGTAGGGGTGCCGGTGTCTGATCCCCACTGATCCGCAATTTATAATGTATCCTATATATAATGTAGGTCAGCCATGTCTATGCCCAGTCATGCAGGCTCTGTAATGCTCTATTTGCACAAGGAACTTTAGACTCCGATGCCTGACCTCTAGAAATTAGGCATTAATCATTTATGCTGTAAATATGTGAAATATTTTGTTTACGGGACAACCAAATCAAAAACTGTTCCTGTAAACATTGCACTGTCAAAAACGGCTTTACTGTAGGATTTCCAGGACAACATTTTGATTGATTGATTGTATTTCATGCCCCATTGGATGGAAGTGAAGGCTAAGTGCAGCGAATGGCTAGATTCTGAATGTACCAATTACATATAGACTCGATTCGCTTCCTTCTTCTGACCTTTCTCTGACCCAAAGTCCTAATCTGTGTTGCATCCTATTAGGATGAAAGAAGCCAGGCTTGGCCCTCAGCTCCCGGCCATGTCCACCACCCTGTACAACCTGGATAATCACTTACACTTTCTGGCAATGAGCAGAAACAGAATTGTGCCAACGTGGGTAAGTGGCACTTCACATCGAAATCCAGCAGGCAAATTGTGTCAGCTTCCTGGACGCTAATTACAATACACATGAAATAATATTACCTTTACCTACTGACTCCAAATGTCGCCTTTATGACAAACAAATCTATCCTGATTTCACCTTGCAGAAACAAAAGGATAAGAGACAGTGGACGGCTGTTGGGCATTGCATGCATTAATTATCATATCCAAAATAGAGGGGTGGATTTATATCTTTTGCCCGTGGGGATGCGTTTTGCTGCACTTTAAAAAAAAACGGAAGCAGAAAAAGCATCATATGTGAGCCTACCGTTATAGCATCAAGAACATGGAGGCAGATTTATCAACACTGTACATTCTGTAACTACTTACCTATTTGTGCAGATTTTGATACAGATCGTGCTGCTGAGTTAGCACGTAAAATTAAAAATAATGTTTTAGGCTACTTTCACACTAGCGTTAACTGCAATCCGTCACAATGCGTCGTTTTGCAGAAAAAAGGCATCCTGCAAAAGTGCTTGCAGGATGCGTTTTTTCTCCATTGACTAACATTACGCGACGCATTGCGATGGATTGCCACACGTCGCATCCGTCGTGCGACGGATGCGTTGTGCTTTGGCGGACCGTCGGCACAAAAAAACGCTACATGTAACGTTTTTTGCTGCCGACGGTCCGCCCCCACCTCCCCGCACCTCACAATGGGGCGGCGGATGCGCTGGAGAAATGCATCCGCTGCCCCCGTTGTGCGGTGTATACAACGCTAGCGTCGGTAACCTCGGCCCGACGCACTGCGACGGGCCGAGCCCGACGCTAGTGTGAAAGAAGCCTTACTTGCCTTTCTTGTGACTTCTAGGACTCAATTTTGCTTGGTACCGCACTGTTCGATGTACTGTGTTGATGTCCCCATTCCTGTGATGATCCACTGGTTTTCACTACTAATCACCTCATTTAGGTACAGACTTTTCTTGCAGATTTTCTTTACATTGCAGGTTCTCAGAATAGTCACCCATTGACAGCTCAACAGAGCAGAAAATGCAGAACTAGTTAAAGGTCAAGAACAGAGTTGAGGTTTGTACCAGGAGAGCAGGCAGGAGAAACTGTCCAGAAATGGAGGTTAGAAAAGTCAATGATGAAACCAAGGATTAGAACCCTGGGGGAACAAACTGGAGCAATTAATCAGACATAGAAAGTCTACGTAAGGAAGTCAAAATAATGAGCAACCAGGAACATGGAAACAAGAACCAGGACACTAGATTCCATTAACTGGCTGGGAGACAAAAGCAGGAACAAGGTGGACCAGATAGCAGAAGATACGTCAAACAAAACCAAAAAAAGAACTAATCTGTGCTGGTGTAATGGTCTCATGGGCCGAGGATCACATCAACAACCCTAAACACCAGTTAAAATGGTTCCCTTGCATGTGTGTGTGATGATCTATCTGGGGCACTCTTCCCAGGTGACTGTATACTTCCAGCTTTTGGAAAACCTTGCTTACGGCAGGACAAGAAAGACTCTAGTTCTTGCTTACGGCAGGACAAGAAAGACTCCAGTTTATAAGAATAAAGTATCTTCTACTCCAAAAATGATTAACAAATATAATAGAGTTGAGGATGGAAAGTGCTTTGACAAGCCCAGAGCACTTTAGTCTCATTTGCATATTAAATAAAACAGTGATATTTCAGTCAGGGAGCCACAGATTGCGGAACTAAAGCCATGAATGACATTATCTTTTCAGAGAGCATCATGACCATGTAAACAATTTGGGAGGTGGATCGTCCCAACAAATTACCTTTAAGGGTTTGTTCACATACAGATTTGATTTTTTGTGTCATTTGAAATCTAAAGAAAAAACTGCACTCCATGAGTTAAAGTGAATTGGAGTTTATTCACCCAGATGCTAGATGCAGCAATTTGGAAGTTCACATTTTATGTAAAAAAATTACCAATTTTCATCAGTGTTGTGGATCGATTTTTACCATCAGTGTTTTTTCAATTCTTCTTGTATGTAAAAATAAATATGTCTTAGGTTTCCTAGCTTCTTCTGTCATACAACTGGAGTACAACCGATACCACTACGATGCAACTAGGATGGCGGCCATGTACAATCCGACTTTTATATCGACCCATAGATTTGTATGGTTTAGTGTGATCGGTATTTTCTTTTTCAGACACCAAAAAATTGGACCTCTAGATTATAATGGAAGGCCGATCTTTCTGTGAAAAACGAGGATTCAACAAGTATGTGAAAGACGGACGTCTAAGTGAAGTTTAAAGGCCTCCATAAACATTAGATGCCTGCCGGCCAAACAATGTTGTGGCCAATCGAGAGTACAAAGGTGCGTACATAGACTCCTGTGTTCTCTGTGAGAAAGCTGCTGACTGATACGTCTTCTGGCCGCTTATATCCAGGGGAACAAAGAATTCGGCAGCACAAAATCAGACACGCCCGATTGAAATCTCCCAATCAGTTGGACAGGCTTCCTTATCTACATGAGAGTGTCTAGGTGCAGTGAGATTGGAATAATATACAGCAATTGTTTTGGGGGTTCCTTTTTATGGCATTTATTGTGTGTTAAAAACGACCTTGCATTATTATTCGCCCTATCAGTATGACTGCGTCGATAGCAAACTTGGATATTTATATTTTTTTATTTCAGTGGTGAAAAGAAAACTCAAATTCGAAGACAAAAAAAAATGTTCCTGTGTCAACAAGAAGTTCACATTTTTCAGACGACAGCAATGTGTGAGGACTTGGTCTTTTGTGTGGCGAGCTGACATATTTGTTGATACCATTTGCAGTAGATATGATGTTTACATCGCTTCATATGGCATTTTTTGCAGAATTACAAACTGAAAAATGGCACTTCTGATGTTTTCATTTGTTTTTTTCCTTATGGCTTTTCCCTATCTGGTTACATATTTTGATAGATCCCACTTTCACAGACAAGGCAATACCACATAAGTTTATTGTTTTTAATATCTTTACTATTAATTGGTTGGTGATTTGAATATTTAGGCTTTTTTTCATATTTTTTAACTTTTTTTTACTTTTGGGTACGTGCGATCGTCTATGGTCAGTTATACAGCAAACTGCAAATCACTGTCTTCTATGAGTGCCGGTCGCAGGCTGCCATTCATAAGAGCGCCGTTATGACAGGCATGGGGTCTTCAGCAGTCATCGGCACCCTGCAATCATGTCACGGCGGGGGGAAACAGAACATTGTGCCCCTGTGTAGCGTGTTGTAAATGCCGCTATCAGCGATTGATAGTTTGACAGCTGTATTTAACAAGTTAAGAGCAGCAGGACAAGCTCAGCTCTAATTACTGCTATAAGAGGTACAGTAGATGATGCCTGTATAACACAGCCATCATCTGCTGGGCACGGTGCAGGATCAGCTCCTGAGCCCGCTCCATACACATGCTCTTTGTATTAGATTTCTTGTTTCTTACTCATCCAGAGCCACATTGAAATGCTACTGATTTCCAGACAACCTTTTTAGCATACTCTTTACTAACAGCTAAGACTTTGCAAAAATAATGTGCAACAATATTGGATTTCAAGAGAATTATGTAAGCCATCCTAAAATTTTAGACTGAAATCACAATCAGCACTTTTATTTGGCAATTTCTAGTTACAACAACCAGATAATAGATGGAATATGAGAATGACTACCAGTAACTGACCAGAATTTTGGTTTTACGTATGTGTCAAACAGCGAAGATATTGGGAAGGCCTTGTTCAGACTGAGAGTATGATTTATTTGTGTCATCTTATATTTTTGTACATTTCTAACATGCTTTTTCCTGCCAGTCTTATAGAGACAGCTAAGGGGGGGGAATGCAATACCTGGATGCCCCTAGAATGCCCACCTTGTGGCATGGTTCTACTCTTTTCCGATCAAGGTCAAAGGACTGTCCCAGGAAAATGGTAACTATTACTTCTATTGTAAATCCTCATTCCTGTTAATACTTTCCGGTATTTTAGGGTTTTCTTAACCACTTCAGGTTTCCAAAAACACCAAGAGGTTAAAAGAAGCGAGCGGACCATTTGTCAGGCATTTTCTGCTACGAAGCCACTCCATACTTTACAATAGATGTTAATGGGAAGGTCAAAAAGAACACCCGGATGATGTCTGGGCATCTTTTTGAGCATCTTGTGAGGATTTTTGTAAAACAAAAATGCTACCATTTTATTTATTGCATTATAAATGTGAAAAAATGTGAGAAAATCTCCCCAAAAATGCTCAAAAGTACCGTACATGCAAAAAGGTTATGTGAAAATGTCCCCAAAAAACATTGACAAAACCCTTCAGGAAACATTAACAAAAGTTCTTCAGAACAAAAGCCTGTGGTTCCTAAAGTGGTTTCTGCTTGAGATCCTAGTCAATTTTTACTAAATGTGAACATATCCTAAAGTTTTCCATTGCTTAGTCCTGTAGGATTTATTTAAACAATGTGCCATAATTTACGCTCTTCATACACACTTTTTTCTCTGTG
Organism: Ranitomeya variabilis; assembly: GCF_051348905.1. Taxonomy (NCBI): domain Eukaryota; kingdom Metazoa; phylum Chordata; class Amphibia; order Anura; family Dendrobatidae; genus Ranitomeya; species Ranitomeya variabilis. The sequence continues at coordinate 45,501,991 of NC_135239.1, read as the reverse complement.
TTTTCATAAAATTAAACTCCCCCTTACAAGTGTTGATAAAATGCTTCACAATGCTCTTCTTTTAATAAGCCGAGGCAGAAATATCAGGGGATTTTCTTTGGATTACCGTGGCTGAGTAATTTACAGTATAAACAGTAAAATTAAATTATATTTTGGGTGCTCTGCAGATTTTCACTATTTACAAGTAAAAAAAAACGATGACTATCTGAGCGTATCCTGCAGACTTGGTGAATTATATATTGCAAGTGCTGATACTATAATTGATTTTGCAGGTCGGGAGGAGATTGCAGACCAGACCGTATACATGGAGTCCGCTCGGCACAACACACAACATTTCAGCCAGTACACATTAGCTTCCCAATCTAATTTCTGTTACCTCCCCAAAGCAAAAAGCTAATTACACTGCACAGTACACAGCTGGGGCTCGAGTCTATCCAGGATCTCTGTAATTACAGCACATGCCTTAATTTAATATCCAGCGTCATTACGTATGCATTGAAAGCGCATACTATTATAGCCACTGCATTATTTAAAGGGGTTGTCCAGTGTAAGATGATAAGTCTGAAGTCACTCTGTGTGACTGCAGACTATTGAGTCCCCCCAGCGCACGCACTGTGAGCTGCGAGGATTCGCCGATTTCTGAGCCGGCAACGGCTGTGATGTATACGATATGCACACTCCCGGGAGATGCCGACTAGCAGACTCAAAGTTTATTGAGCAAGGCCATGCCCACGGGACAGCCCACTAATCGACCAGGCCCACTAGATGGCCATACCCACTAGACGGCCATGCCCACTGCACAACCACGCCCACTAGATGGCCTTGCCCACTAGATGGCCGTCCCCACTAGATAGCCATACCCACTGGACGGCAACGCCCACTGTATGGCCATGCTCACTAGACAGTCATACCCACTGGGTGCCACGCCCACTTGAAGGCCATGCCCACTGGATGGCCATGCCCACTAGATAGCCATATCTACTGGACAGCCATGCCCACTAAACGGCCGTGCCCACTGGATGGCGGCGCCCACTAAATGGCCATGCCCACCGGATGGCCTTACTCACTAGACAGCCACACCCACTGGTTGGCCATGCCCACTGAACAGCCACGCCCACTAGACGGTTGTGCCCACTGGACGGCGGCACCCTCTAGACAGCTGTGCCCATTAGACAACCATGCCCTCGCTCCGTAAACTTGTATGGGGCAAGGCCATACTCACTACGCTGCTTCTTGCCCAAGAGTGTGCATATCGCATACATCACTGCCATTCCCGGCTCAGAAATTGACGAATCCTCGCAGAGCACAGTGCGTGCACTGAGGGAATTCAAAAATCTGTAGTAAACAGAATGTCTGCAGACTTATCAACTTAGACTTGACAACCCCTTTAAGGCCTCAGAATAATAATTGCCATGAATTGCTTACAGATACCTGAAAGTGATAACTGACATTATTTTGCAGCTCTCTCTCAGGCTATGTCATGTTATAATTGTAGCTGCTTTGTTTTTGATACCTCCTGCTATTTGGCTTTGACAACATTTTATTGATACAGTCATGTGCGGATTCCATGCGCTTTTTCTGCGATTTCACCCTGGAAACGTGCTAAAATCACGAGTGTTATTTACCTGTGGAATTTCCGCATCTAATGCAAGTGTATGGGGAACATCTGCACAAAAAACTCAGTGCACCTGCAAGAGAAATTGACATGTTGCGGATTTAAAACTCGCACCGTAGATCAGTTTACGCTGAGTGAAAAAAACAAAAAATGGGAATGAGATTTCTATAAATCCCGACCCAAGCGTTACAGCTTTATATGTTTCTATGCAGCTGTCATGCTCAGGTCAGGAGAGCCACCGGCCAGTCCGAGCATTGTGGTCCAATCTTGGTAAGATTTTGATGGCCATCTGACTGTGCCCTAAACTACGCCATAAGTAAATGTTATACAGTTACAAAATTAATACAGATTTTAAAAGATATATGTCCAACCGAGGGTTAGGAGTTGCTACAGAGGATGGGGTATATATACAATCAGGTGCATAACAATCGCGGTCACAGAGGGCGTGACTGGGCCTGGAGGAAGGGGCGGGGGCATTAACACCAATTTTACCTGGATGTACGTCAGATGTGGATAACCCTGGGGTGTGGCTATGTAGCTGAAGAGAGAGGACGCACCCTGGGAGAGCACCTAATATCCTGACTACATCCTGCTATTAAGACCCCTTCTAAGTGTGGTGTGGGCTACCTGTCGGGTCTGAGACCCGTTGGACCCTGGAGGGTGTGCGGCTGCTGCAGGGAGCGCTGTGAGGACCTGTGAGACGCCGGGAACCGAGGGAGTCTGCACGGTCGGTGGGATTCATGTGATGCGGCGGCCATTTTACAAGCGCACGCTCTAACATTCTACAAAGCGGCGCCAACTTCTGCTGGTGCCGGGACTACCCCCTGAGCCTTGGGAAATCCCTGGTACCTGTGGGTGAGTGCGGCGGGGCTCTGGTGCACTGGGAGCTGGAGGGACTCGGACGATGGTGCCGGTGTGAGGCGACGGTCACTACACAAGCGCGTGCTCTGACAGGAGGAGACGCGAGGCTGATCACCATAATTGCAGCGCTGTCTAGGAGGTGAGCATGCATTCTAAACTCTATTAAGGGGATGGGTGGTGAGTGCTCTGGAAAATTGGACCCCGTGCTCCCCTATCAGCAAGACACTTACCCTACCGGTGCAATTGGATCTCCCTCATGGGGCCGTGGGGTACTCGGTACCGGGTCCTTCGGTTCACAAGGGGATGTCATGGTGGCTGACCCAGTCCGTGGCCCTGGGACGTCCGTATTAAAGGGAAAGGTCTTTAAGGGCAATGTTCGTGTTTGTGACACACTTGTGGTACTCGGTCAGGGTGACCGACGCTGCTTTAAGGGGTCAGCTGGGGTAATGTTATGGCAGCTAGATGGTATACCTTCTCACAGGTGAAGTATATCCCCAGGGCTTCCCGGTGTGTAGATGGTTTGATGTTGAGAGGTGCAGAGAAGAACGAGGACACAAGGTTGCAGTCTCTTTACCTTTACTGAAGACTTCAGCATCCACAGTCCAGGGCACTAGATCACAGGGCAGGCAGAGTCCGGCCGGTTTGGAGGCAAGTCCAGAGTCCTCTTGTCCAGGTGGAAATCAGTAGCCTTCCCTTGCGCTGCAGTGTTGTAGTCCCTTACTGCCTATGGCTTCACATAAGGGTCTCACAGATGTGTGTGTCTCTCTCTCTGTCCCCCGTATAGGATAGGACAATACCTGTTTGACTGGTGGCTTGAGGCTGTTTATAGGGACTCTAGCACGCCCCGGCCTCCATGGGTTGCCACCGTGCCTTCTGGGTGTAGAACGGACAGGTAACTTGCAATTAGCTGTCCTGCCGGTCTCTGGAGCAAAGCATAAAGGTCCTTACTCCCTCGGTATTCTGTCTACCGGGATTCTGCGCCTGTGTAGGGCTGCCCCCTTCTGGTATCCTCTCCTTTGCTACGACTTCCTTCACGCTCGCTGCAATACAGTTCTGCCTTCTGAATGTCTCTTTCTGGGAGCTGCAGCTCTGAGGGCAAGCACTGCTCCTTTGGACCCTCTGTCCACCTCAGACTACTGTCTGGAACTCACTATCTTTCCCTACAGACTACCAGTTATATATATGGGGAGTGACCTAATAAATAGGAGCAGAAGCTCCCCCTGGTGGTCTGGAGTGTGAAATGTGTTGGATGTTTGTGATACCTGGATGCAGTTATCCGTTGCCTCCAAACGTAGCATCACTCTCCCCGAGAGGAAAGCAATACCACTGCGATGACCAGTACCCCCCCCCCCCCCGCTAAATCCAGTACTCCCGAGTCCCGGACTGGGAAAAGAAACAACAGTTGCAGGATAGCAAAAGATATACAAATTTTTGAAATGCTATAAAGCAAATTAATATTATTTATAAGCTTCCCTTTATGGGAGGTGAGGACTCTTAAACGTTGCGCAACAAAACATATTTACATTGTGGATCCACTTCTAAACATGAAACAACTTAATGGAACAGTGCAGCAATTAACTAACGATGATATACGATTCCCCAGACGGGTATACTATCTTAGAACTTCAGAGTGTAAAACTTCCATTACATTCGCTATCTGCACCCAACTCTATCTAGAACAAACACATTCTTTATTCAAGTGCAGAACTTCATATCAACCCCCACGGGCTCACTATATTTTCTCTTCATTTTATTCAAGGTTCATTACCATATCAGACTATCTAACTAACGGCTATATAACACATTACCACTTTAAGAAAGTGCAACAAATAAACGTCCCCTTTATGGGTGCAAACTATATTCAAGTCCTTTTCCTTTTGAGGTAGTGCAAATGTACCAATACTCAAGTCAATTAATAACGTTGTAACAGCAGAAACGAAGCAAGGGACCCGTCATTAACCCTCAACGTTGGCTTGGGTGGGCTACAAGGCATGTATCCTGACCCGGAATTCTGCCACACCAACGGGTTTTTCTTCAGGTCTCTGTAAAACAAAACACTTTCTAGCAACATTAGAACAGTCTTTATAGAAGCAGTCTCTGTAAATGTTTCCTCTTGTAAAACCAGTAGGAAGCACCCTTAAGAAGGTGCAAACTATTTACAAGACAGTTTGTAAATCATTCACTGTCCATGACTCCAATGTTCTTTAAATGGAAGGTAACTGTGCAAAATACAGGATCCCTTTAAACGTGGGACCCCTTTAAGAAGACACCCTGGTTGGGATTATGAACTTGTAAACGGTAGAAGCAAAAAGTTAGCAGTTAACTATACACAGTCATTTTCAGATTCTTCTTTTACTTTCTCTTATGCTTGGAGCGAGCCTACCAGCGACTCGTTGGCCTGCAGTGTGGCACAGTCAGGGGCCGCAGTGAGATCAGTCACTGGAGTGGGGTCAGTAGCTGTGGCAGGAGCAGCTGTAGGAGCAGGGTCGGTCTCCGGGGCAGGGTCGTTCCTCATACCTGCTTCAGATGCGGTCCCTCCGGTGCCAGTCAGCTCCGCCTCCGCTGGGGTCTGGAACACTGGTTGCAGGGCCTTGTGTCTTGTGAATTAGACTTTTTGGCTCCCTCTTGTGGTTACTTGTGATATGACTCTGGGATTTTCTTCCCTCAGTTTGCACCCAGCTGCATCGTTAGTTCAGGGGTGTTGCTATATAAACCTCCTGGAACCTTAGTCCAGTGCCTGGCATCGTTGTAATCAGACACATTCTGTTTGCTCCTATCTGCTGGTCCTGGTTCGTGCAAAATTAAGCTAAGTCTGCTTCTTTGTTTTTTGGGTTATTTGCTTGCTCTCATTTTTGTCCAGTTTATACTAAATGTGATTCCTGACCTTGCTGGAAGCTCTAGGGGGCTGGTGTTCTCCCCCCGGGCCGTTAGACGGTTCGGGGGTTCTTGAATTTCCAGTGTGGATATTTTTGATAGGATTTTTGCTGACCATATAAGTTATCTTTCTATATTCTGCTATTAGCGAGTGGGCCTCTCTTTGCTAAATACCTAGCTCATTCTTATGTTTGTCTTTTCCTCTTACCTCACCGTTATTATTTGTTGGGGGCTTCTATCCAACTTTTGGGGTATTTTCTCTGGAGGCAAGAAAGGTCTGTCTTTTCCCTTCTAGGGTTAGTTAGTTCTCCGGCTGGCGCGAGACGTCTAGGATCAACGTAGGCACGTTCCCCGGCTGCTGGTATTTGTGGTGCTAGGATTAGGTATATGGTCAGCCCAGTTACCACTGCCCTATGAGCTGGTTTTCTATGTTTGCAGACTTAGTAATTATTCCTGAGACCCTCTGCCATTGGGGTCATAACAGTATGCCAGGCCAACATTGAATGTTTAATGCATTGCAGAAGTGGGATAATAAGAAAGGAAATTCTGAGTTTTTTTTTTTTCCTTCCTCTCTTCCTCCCCTTTACCTTTGAGTGGCTTGTGCTTGCTGCAGACATGAATGTCCAGACCTTGATTACAAGTGTAGACCAGCTGGCAGCTCGTGTGCAGAGCATACAAGATTTTGTTACCAGTAGTCCTATGTCTGAACCTAAGATACCTATTCCGGAATTATTTTCTGGAGACCGATTTAGGTTTAGGAATTTCATGAATAATTGTAAATTGTTTCTTTCTCTGAGACCCCGTTCATCTGGAGATTCTGCTCAGCAAGTTAAAATTGTTATTTCTTTTTTGCGGGGCGACCCTCAGGATTGGGCTTTCTCATTAGCGCCAGGAGATCCGGCATTGGCAAATATTGATGCGTTTTTTCTGGCGCTCGGATTGCTTTACGAGGAACCCAATCTTGAAATTCAGGCAGAAAAAGCCTTGCTGGCTATTTCTCAGGGTCAGGATGAAGCTGAAGTGTATTGCCAAAAATTTCAGAAATTGTCCGTGCTTACTCAGTGGAATGAGTGTGCTCTGGCCGCAAATTTCAGAAATGGCCTTTCTGAAGCCATTAAGAATGTGATGGTGGGTTTCCCCATTCCTACAAGTCTGAATGATTCTATGGCGCTTGCTATTCAAATTGACCGGCGTTTGCGGGAGTGCAAAACCGCTAATCCTCTGGTGGTGTTGTCGGAACAAACACCTGATTTAATGCAATGTGATGGAATTCAGACTAGAAATGAACGGAAAAATCATAGACGTCAGAATGGGTTGTGTTTTTACTGTGGTGATTCTACACATGTTATATCAGCATGCTCTAAATGCCTAACAAGGGTTGTTAGTCCTGTCGCCATTGGTAATTTGCAACCTAAATTTATTTTGTCTGTGACTTTAATTTGCTCTTTGTCTTCTTACCCTGTTATGGCGTTTGTGGATTCAGGTGCTGCCCTGAGTCTTATGGATCTGTCATTTGCCAAGCGCTGTGGTTTTGTTCTTGAACCATTAGTAAATCCTATTCCTCTTAGAGGTATTGATGCTACGCCATTGGCAGAAAATAAACCGCAGTTTTGGACGCAGGTAACCATGTGCATGACTCCTGAACATCGGGAGGTGATTCGTTTTCTTGTTCTGCATAAAATGCATGATTTGGTCGTTTTGGGTCTGCCATGGTTACAGACCCACAATCCAGTCTTGGATTGGAAGGCAATGTCTGTGTCAAGTTGGGGCTGTCAGGGAATTCATGCTGATTCCCCGCCGGTGTCTATTGCTTCCTCTACTCCTTCGGAAGTTCCTGAGTATTTGTCTGATTATCAGGATGTATTCAGCGAGTCCAGATCCAGTGCTCTGCCTCCTCATAGGGACTGTGACTGCGCCATAGATTTGATTCCAGGTAGTAAATTTCCTAAGGGAAGATTATTTAATCTGTCTGTACCTGAGCATGCCGCAATGCGTTCGTATATCAAGGAGTCTCTGGAGAAGGGGCATATCCGTCCATCCTCTTCCCCTCTTGGTGCGGGATTCTTTTTTGTGGCCAAGAAGGACGGATCTTTGAGACCTTGTATTGACTATCGGCTTCTGAATAAAATCACTGTAAAATTTCAGTATCCTTTGCCTTTGTTGTCGGACTTGTTTGCCCGGATTAAAGGTGCCAAGTGGTTCACCAAGAGATCTTCGTGGTGCGTACAACCTTGTGCGCATTAAGCAAGGTGATGAATGGAAGACTGCATTTAATACGCCCGAAGGTCATTTTGAGTACTTGGTGATGCCTTTTGGGCTTTCTAATGCTCCCTCAGTGTTTCAGTCCTTTATGCATGATATTTTCCGGAAGTATCTGGATAAATTTATGATTGTTTATCTGGATGATATTCTGGTTTTCTCTGAAGATTGGGACTCACATGTGGAGCAGGTCAGGATGGTGTTTCAGGTCTTGCGTGAGAATGCTTTGTTTGTTAAAGGCTCAAAGTGCCTCTTTGGAGTACAGAAGGTTCCTTTTTTGGGGTTTATTTTTTCCCCTTCTGCTGTGGAGATGGACCCAGTCAAGGTCCGAGCTATTCATGAGTGGACTCAACCCACGTCAGTTAAGAGTCTTCAGAAGTTCTTGGGTTTTGCTAACTTCTACCGTCGTTTTATTGCTAATTTTTCTAGCGTTGTTAAACCTTTGACGGATATGACCAAGAAAGGTTCTGATGTTGCTAACTGGGCTCCTGCAGCCGTGGAGGCGTTCCAGGAGTTGAAGCGCCGGTTTACTTCGGCGCCTGTTTTGTGTCAGCCTGATGTCTCACTTCCCTTTCAGGTCGAGGTGGATGCTTCTGAGATTGGGGCAGGGGCCGTTTTGTCACAGAGAGGCCCTGGTTGCTCGGTAATGAGACCATGTGCTTTCTTCTCTAGGAAGTTTTCGCCTGCTGAGCGGAATTATGATGTTGGCAATTGGGAGTTGCTGGCCATGAAGTGGGCATTTGAGGAGTGGCGTCATTGGCTCGAGGGTGCTAAGCATCGTGTGGTGGTCTTGACTGATCACAAAAATTTGATGTATCTCGAGTCTGCTAAACGCCTGAATCCTAGACAGGCCCGCTGGTCATTGTTTTTCTCCCGTTTTGACTTTGTGGTTTCATATTTACCAGGTTCAAAGAATGTGAAAGCTGATGCTCTTTCAAGGAGCTTTGTGCCTGACTCTCCTGGAGTCACAGAACCTGTTGGTATT